>NC_136636.1:12608759-12803759 GCF_949748355.1 Melanostigma gelatinosum | reverse complement strand
AAAGTTTTCTGTTCATCACGTTCCTCAAAGCCGCAAACCGCGACTTAAAATGCCGCTCGCGAATCTTCCAGCCTGCTTCCACCACATGTCGGCATTAGTAGAATTATAAAAGTCAGAATTTAACTGCACAACAGCTGCTAGTATGGACAACAAGGTTAGCAATGTCTGTAATCCAAGACCCAATCAGGTAGCGAATGCAGGTGTCTACTTCATCATTTTAAAACGTATGCGGTTCCGCCTGTCCACACTAAGAGGTAACCCCGGAGTTTTCAATCGTATTCGACTTTCGGTAGCACTTCTAAACTCCTTCGTTTTCGGTGAGTGGCCGCTCAGTGTAAACGTAACAAAAGATATGCATTTTAAAATGGAAATGTAGTAGTGCAGATGTAGCCTGAGACAAGCAGAGGGACAAAGGGCAGAGGGTGTGCTGATGACATCAAAGAGCACGGTGAGGCTATCAACCAGCTTGGAGAGCAAGTGTACTTGCAGAGGCAGAGGAGAGGTTCCCCTACAACTCAACTACTGGAACAGATATAACACACAGGGAGACCGATTTTCACACACATAACAGCAACGCTGGTAACTGGACATTGTAACTCTACACGGGGGTCCCTTTGGCCCTGTATGGGATAGGTCACATGATAGCACCCCAGAGAAGCTCAGCTGTTTGCCACTCTAATTCCGTCTCAAGCAGCTGAGCACTGACCCACTGCTCCACTGAACTATTGCCACAACCTGCAAGCTATGTTTCCTGAGTGTGGCCCAGAAATCTTATGCAAGACGTCCTTCTCTCTTGCTGCAAGCTCAAGAAAGAAGAAAAGCTCATCAGTGTAAGAGATTCAGTTCAGCTCGTTTGAATGAAACTTTATGATCAAATATGAGAATTGTGTGTAGAGAGAGAGAGAGACAGAGAGGGGGGGAGAGAGAGAGAGCAAAACAGGAACAGGAAATCTTTGGAAAAAGAACAGGAAATGTGTGTATTGTCTCCCACAGGCAATGACGCTGTCAGCAAAGTACTGGGCTTGTACATAATGGGTAATATCTGCTGTTATTTTACATGTTTCTGTCTGTCAACAAATTTCACCAAAACTAACAATGTAAAGCAGAAAACTGTTTCTCCCTCTTTCTTTCTGAAATAATTGAATGATGCAACCCTGGATGTTATTTACTGGAAACAAATCGAAAGTGTGTATTGCCTGTGTGTTATTCCTCTGTGCCGTAGAGCTCCACTGTTGTTAAAAACACATCAGTGAGTCACACAGTCGCACTGGGTGACATGGGTACACGTCCATCTGCCACATATACTCGCTAGATCACCAAATGTGCATGAATACACGGTTGAAAATAGTCCCGAACAAATGATCAATTTACTTCTGTTTGATTTACATTTGCTAAAAAAAAAAACAGTGCTCAGCTGGTTTAAAAAAAATCATAGAGCCCTTTTTTATTTATTTTTATTTTTTATTCAACTACAAATATGTGAGCTGATTTGAAAGATATATGTCTTGAGGAACGAATGTGCTTGGGTCTGAGTGTGACAGGGTATGAAGGTCAGAGTATTGAGAGACAGATTAATGCATTTTATTCTTTTCATGGGCTTTGTTAGAATTCATTCATGTGCTGTATAGAAGCACTTTTGCACAAAGAAACTGGAGAAAGCTGCACATGCACAGAGGAGGATACAGGGATACAGATTGTATGCTATTATTCTTAGCAATGCTGGTGTTTTTGTTGTTGCCTTTTCTAGGAAACATGATGTTGAATTGAATCCACATCCTTAAGAAAATCAATAAGACAGAGTTGAATAGCACATTGGTACACAGACACACACACACACACACACACACACACCAGCAAAAATGTGAACAAAGAGGATATTTATCCACATGGTTTTATATTTAATTTACAAAACAGTAGAAACATCACCCAAGAAATTGTACTGCATGCATGCACGCAGTATACACATATTCTCTCCTTCTCACAAACACACACACACATATGTGCTCTCCTTCTCACAAACACACACACACACACACACACATATATATGCTCTCCTTCTCACAAACACACACACACACACACATATATGCTCTCCTTCTCACAAACACACACACACATGTGCTCTCCTTCTCACAAACACCCACACACAGGATTGCACACCACACACAGATGCAGCGTAGTGCTCCATGTTAGAGTGGCTTATTGTTCTCTAGTATAGAGAACACAATATCCAAGTCTAGTAATAGAGGTTAGATTAATTGCTGACAAATCTGTATTCAGCAGTTCCCTTTCTCTCTGCTTGACAGATTTATGACAGAGATTGATGGAGGGGAGGGCCGAGCTGAGAGCCGCCCCTGTTCAGTGAGAAAATAGGACAACAGCTCAGTAAGTCAAATAGAAACATAGAAAAGGAAAAGAAGACAACCCGGATTATTTGGTTGGATCTTACACACGACCAACGATTTTGTATTTGAGTTTGTAGGAGGCATACACTGTCAAATATTATACATTACATTGTTGTCGAAAAATGTCCGATAATTTAGTTCCTTTCAGACTCAATATGTTAAATGTTAGAGTTCTCAAGTCATATCTTTAAATTAGTCATTTATATTTAGTAAATAGCAATACTATTAACAATGGCTCTGTTATATTCAATCGTCCCAATTTCACACGGACATGTTTTTAAAAGAAAGGTGTGAAGTGAGGAGTACGATGTATTTTTTCACGTTAATGCCGAACAAAGAATGTAAAAAGAAACAACCTATAAGATAATAATTATAAAAAATTATAAAAAATAAGAATAAGATAATCACCATTCAAACTTCCATACATCTATTTATATCTCAGGCGAGACTGACTCCTTACATGGACACTTCATGTTGGTTTTAAAACCCTTTGACGTCCAAACTATTGATCCTATTTTGGTCTGCCTGCTCTCCTTTGTAATATTGTATGTATAACCTCAGAACTGTGATGCACAATCGTGTTATTTTCTCTTTTTCAGGACAAATTGTGCTGTCAGAATATGAATGCCAGTGTTTTCACATGGATGCATAAATGGTTGAATCACCATGAATACAAAAGAAAAAAAATGGAAATCAAATGTCAGATATTATTGAAATCACACATAGCACAATAGTGTAGTTGTGCTATGAACTGACTCAATGACTGTGTTGTTTGGTGTGTCCCTTAACATCTGACTGATCACACAATTTCCAAGAAACTGCAGTTTGTTCTGTTATTTTCCTTCAGTCTCTCTCTTTACATATCGGCCCTCAATGCGATTCATGAAACAGGTTTGTAAGTTTTCTTTTTATGTATTTGGTGTTTGTAAATGTATTATGATTTTACCAATTGTTTGGTAGAGGCCTATATTTAAAAACAACTGTGGGGTCGGTGAAACGAAATAACATTGATTGTTGTTATTATTGCCCCAAAGACATAAAAAAGGCAGAAAAGTGAGGCAATTAAAGGTATTAAATGTCAAACACAGATGCTACTATAATGAAGGCCACATTCCATTCAGGTGTGTCAGTTTCAGATATGAGGCTTACCTTCATGGCTTAGTGGCAAACCTAACAGAGGATATCATTCATATTATTAATTACACACCTATGCTTTTCCCACGGTGAAGACCTTCTACTGCACAGGCTGCACACAATCTTAAATAAGCTGACTGTATGTTAAAGAAGTCATTTTAATAACATTCACACCACAAATTACTGCTATTCATTTAGCATTTTTGTGACAGTCCTGCAGAAGAAAAACATACATTCCTATCTGCATGTCAGCTCCAGTTAGAGGACCTTTACATGAACACAAAGGATTTCTTTGAATGCTTAAGTCTTAGGACAGAGACATTAAGGCCAGGGTCCCTCCTCAGCTGATTGGTTCTTTAAAAAAAAAAAACAGCTAAAATATCCTATCCACCTCCCTCCTTCCACCTGATGTCATAGCCAACAGCTCCTCTCATTGGTCAAGGCCACAGCCCGCCAGCTGTTTGTAATCAGGAGCATTTGGGAGTCAGGATCACATGACACC
Organism: Melanostigma gelatinosum; assembly: GCF_949748355.1. Classification (NCBI taxonomy): domain Eukaryota; kingdom Metazoa; phylum Chordata; class Actinopteri; order Perciformes; family Zoarcidae; genus Melanostigma; species Melanostigma gelatinosum. The sequence goes on along the minus strand of NC_136636.1, from coordinate 12,799,718 downwards.
CTCAAGGCACACATGCACACATAGATATATACATACAGGGTGCAGTGCATCTTTAACCTCCTACCCTTCCCACAGGCTACTCCTTTGCAATCAGAATCACCTCCAGATGTGCACACTGTGTTCTCACCTTAGGATAAAAAAACGGGGGGAGGGGTGGGGCACAAGGAGAGGGGGAGGGGTTTGGGGGGGGAGTTCAATGAAAATGGAAAGAGCTCCAAGAGATTGGGAGTAAGGTAAAAGAGTGAGGAAGGAGGTTTAGACACCGCATGTGGTTAATCCCCTGCATCCGGGGCTGGGGTCAGTGTTTGTCTTTCTTAAAATGATGATATAGTCTTCAATTGAACTATTGAGGACAAAGTCCTCACAATCTACTTCAAAGAATTGTGACTCTGCTGCCACCTCGTGGACCAAGTCATTCCATTTACATTAAAGCTTGAACAAGTAAACACATCTCTTACTGTCCAATCAAATTATATATACCCAAAGAAGATGCAATAAGTAAAACAATAGTTCAGTTCATTTCAGCTGTACTTATTTATTTTCCATTTTCCATAATCAAAATTAAATTACATATACATATAAAACATGTCAAATTATTTTGCTCAAGACTGATCATTCAGTGGTTGAATAGACAAGGCATTGGTCTTTTTATGGCTCCAAGACGATAAGATTAAGGTTACTGCAGTACAGCCTCCCACTTTCTAACATCTCTCTCTTTCATCCTTTTCTTTTTCTGTCACCCTGACTTTCTCCTTGAAACAGACACACGTTTTGTCTAATATTCATTGGAATTACATCGCTTCACAGTGCACAGTTTTCACTTTTAACTACATGTCAAAATTAAGTAGGGATTCTGGCAGGAGAGAATTTGAAACACGAGTCTCTTGCTGTGCGACAAAGAAATTATACAAAATCGGACACAATCATGGTGACGTTTTTTCAACAACCCGTGCCTCATTAATAGCTTTTAAAAGGTGTAAGGTGATCAAAGGTAAAACAAACAAAAAATGACAACACAACAGGAAGTGGTCATGTGTTCTATGATGTTATACTCACATTCACTGAAATGTATGACTCTCTCGGCCATATGTAAATGCTGTAAACATACAGTATTCATTCAAATATACATTAATGATTTGAAAATCTATTTGAAGACACATGATGCTCATCAAAATGAGTTGAACTATTGCTGAATAGTTAAGTTCTTTTGTGAAAGCACTTCTACAGTCACTGGATGTTCAAAAGCGTTTCCACAATTTGGTCTAGATTTCTAAATGTAGACGTTATTAGTTTGACCATACTCATATGAAGAATATATTTAGTTACACAATGAAGAACATTTAGTCATGCCGTTTTTAGTTTAGTTATGGACACACAAAGAATATTCACATTCAAAAGTCAAAGCAGAGGTACATGACAGCAAACACAATGTTCAATACTTTCATATGCGTCCTGGAATAGGTATTACTGCATGTGATGTTACAGAAACAGACTACTGTACTTGTGCACTTTTAAGTCACTTGAATAGAAATGATGTGTACTATGGATGATGTAGCTGTGACAATGGTAATAAAACTCATTGATTGATATTTAACCGGACAGTAAGTCAAGGAGTTTATAGATTTTAAAGACGACTATGTTAATCCATCAATAACGGATCAAATATTTTAAATGAATGACTTTTATTTGTATTAATCTATTTATATTCTCCCCTTAAAGATCCATCTAATCCAAATAATGAAGGAAAAATACGTCTCCTTTTAATTGAGTGTAAGATTACTTTTTTTGGCATATCTAAAGTGTTGGCATATGTAAAGGCTTCAAATATTAAACTTTACATCACATGGGGAAGATATAAAATGTTGCACTGGCACAAAAAAATAAAACAAAGAGTTAGGTTGGATTTGGGGTAAATTATTGCTTAAAAGAATGTCCTGCAGTCCCCCTTTCCTGATACTCAAAGACACACTCTCTCTCTCTCTCTCTTGCACACACACACGCACACACACACATACACACACACACACACACACACACACACACACACACACACACACACACACACACACACGCACACCATTTCTCTGCTCTGGTTTCCCCTGAACTGACGTCGTCCAAAGTGCCTTGCAGGATCATCCATGAACTCTTCTGAGGTAAAGAAATAAGACACAGTACTAACACATGACAAATATTCTGTAGAACAGCCTCTACCGTACACAACTATTAGTTCAAAGACAAACGTCCATGAAGGGAAAAAGATTACACCTTAAAAAAAACACGTTATTGATGCCGCTGCTTCAACTGAAGTGGGTCTTCTAACATTTACAGTTTTCAGTTTACATCATCACACAAAACTGACACAAAGTTCTATGTTCCAAAAGAGGATTTGTCTATGTATTAATGAACTTGCAATGTATTTTTAAAAGAACCTGGTTTCATTTAAAGGAGCATTTACTCTCCATCATGAAGTCCAGCTAAGTGTACAGTGGCCTTTGAAACCTGGGTGTTGTTTCTGTTGAGAGAGTGAAAAGGGGGAGTTGAGAGTTCTTTGTGCGTCTGTTCTTATTTTTATAACAGTGATCACATGACTAGTTCTATTTGAATGGGGTCGCTAGTGATCATCCAACTCTGCAGTATCCCTCTGCTCTTAGCCCATAACTTTACTGTTTTAGTTCACTCTTACGCCTCTCATGGGGTTGTTTTTAACTGCAACAGGCAGCTGTTTTTGGCGAAACTACTCTAAAAATCCACTGTAAACTACCTGTTCAGTACCAAACAGCTGATAAACAAAGTGAGCAACGAGCTGGTGAACTTGGTGCAGCATTTAGCAGCTAAAAAGACCATAATTTCCCCAGGAGTTGGTCTAGAAACAAAAACAGAGCTAAAAGCAGAGTGAATATTGGACTTACATTCATCAGGGGAAAAAAAAGAATGCTAATGCTGATTCAAATCTTCTGGATGTGTAAATAAGCAACTGTAAGCTAATTACAGACAATGACAAACAAACAACAGCGGTGTCCCATGAGTTAAAAACACCATCCAGACTTTTTGGCTGACATTTTTGGAGATAGACAGACCAGTGACACTGAATTACTGTCTAACTGTCGTGGTGTGAGGCTGTTTGAGATGTTACATCTCAATTACTTTTGATTAAAGTCATGGCTGTCAGGTGTGAATCAGCAAATATCTCAGTGTCTTTCATTATTTACTGTCACTGTGGCTGCAACAGGATGTGTCTCTTGATCACATCATTAGATACAAATTAATTAAAACTGGAGCTGTTTGATACTCACGGGTGAATTGTGCTGGAGAAGAGAATTCCTTAAAGTTTCCTCCTTTATATCATCCTTCAATGTCACAACTAAGATGGAAAGCCAAAGGCTTTAGCGTACAGGCCAGAACTTATCACTAAGGGCTTTCATCCCTGACTGGTTTAGTAGAAAACTTCAAGTAGAAGATGATGGTTGAGACAAGGGTTTTCCTAACTGGTTAAACTGGTCAAAATAAAATGAATGTTGCTGAGGTTGGTGCTAGTTTATAGTCAAGGGATCAGAGTTGGAATTAGTTTCGTTTTTATTTTAAACAAATACGCTTTAAAAAATATTTCTAGTCCTCGCAAAGATAAAAGTGCATGTGTATGTCTATCTATGTGCGTGTGCTACGTTCTCTTTCTCTGTATTATGTGTTGCTGTTAGCTGGTTGCAATCATCAAGACCTTTTTCTCTAAGCACTGAAGTGGCTGACGGTCAAAGCAGCCAAATCACAGTGTCCTGTGGTCCAGAACGTGTCAAGACTGCGGACATCTTTTACTCGTCTATGAACGCAATCCCTTCAATCCTGCAGAGAAAAACACACAAACCCAGAATTAACACAGCACAGAGCACCGTTTGGCTGCCCTCAATTTGCAATTACCAATCATTGCAACAATAGCGCAGCACAAAAGAAGTGAGTGACATCAATGTGCAGCGGGAATATTTCCAGGTAACGGGGTGAGGAAAAAGAGGGTATGGCCTTGCCTTCTTAGCAGCTACGGGACAAATGTCCCTTTGATTGGAGTTGAGGGATTTCCACACGGTGGTTTTAGACATTTCATCAGATATATTAATATCAGAGGGGTCACACCTAAGGAGCAGGGAGAGGGAAAGGAGGGTGAGAGCAGAAAGAAGAGTGTTGGGAGTAAGTTGGTTGCTTCGGGAGAGGTCTCAGTGTGTTAGCATTCACATGGTGCACTTGACAGCAGATCACCACACACCAAACAAGACAAGCGTGCATATAGATTGACAGGAAAGTGAAGCATTTCTCTCATAATCTTACCACTCTGATCATCTGGTGTCCATCCTGTCCATTTGAGTGTGTGTGTGCTCACCTGAGGTCATGTGCTTTGAGGGTCTGGGCGCGCTTGCTACTCTCCATGGGAATCTGAACAGCAGTTGTATCTTCCTTTGTTGTAGTGAGCATAATCTGTGATTCCTACAAGACACATCAATGCCACAAACGTGCAGTCAATAGACGCATGTTTATTCATTTTCATCTGTGTATTTCAAGATTCCATTCAGACTACCTCTTCTATCGATTTGGAGGCATCATCAAGGTTTTTTTTCTTCCACTCAGGCATTAAGTCATCCAGGTAACTTAGCTCTCGGTCGGAGAAACAGCAGTCCAGCAGTTTGCGAACAAAAACCAGAGCCAGCACCTTCAGGCACAGGAGGAAAAGGTTTTTAAAATTTTTAAAAGGGAGGGAGGGAGGAGAGAGAGAGAGAGAGAGAGAGAGAGAGAGCGAGAGGAGGTTGGCGGTTGCCAGCTCACCATCATTGGGAAGACGATAGCGGCAGGTGAGGTCTTAATGAACCAGAGCAGCAGCAGACAGGTGAGCTGTGTCAGAGTGAACAGGTGCACTTTCCTCAAGGGGACGTGACGCAGGTAGATGAAGTCTGGCTGGTGCTTCGCCGGCATGCCGAACAACTTTAGACGGTCAAAGAACTGAGAAGTGGCCGCAGTTGGTGGAGAAGTTAGAGAGAAAGAGGGACGAGGAGAGAGATGAATGAACGAGATCAGAGAAGGAAGACAGGTGGTAAATATGGCAAGAGAGAGAGAAAGTGTTTATGAATGACACATTGAGTTGGATTAGTCTGACAATCAACTGTCAGGCCTCACTGAAATGGAACGGAATTAATTAGATCAGGAGAGGGCGTCACAGGGACGGCCAAATTAAAAAGATGGAGAGGGCATACGAATAACCTCGGACATTTTGTATTTGAATGACTCCCAGCTGAAGCAATCGGTATGAACATAGTAAAAGTTGAACACATATCTGTTTATTGCAAGTTCCGCACTGTAAAAAACACGACAACACACTCCACTACAACCAGGGGGTGCAAAAGTCAGACATCTTCTAATTGTACTTCAGTGTCTCTATTGTAAATATTTTTATTTTACCATAAAGGATATTGTTCCTGTGTCACATTTCACGTTACCTGTATGCCTTTTAATGAAGAGACTCCCATGTAAAGGAAAACACCATACAGCACTGGCATAGGAATGAACTGGGAAAAAAACAAAATACATCAATGAGCTTTGATGACAAACATTATCCAAAATATCCCAGCCAGAGGGGAGCAGCATTATTGCATCGCTTGTCTGACTAACCTGCAGAGCTCCAGTCATGAATACAGAGCAGCCCATGAGCAGGAAGATGACCAGGCCAGTGAGCCTCTGTTCCCTGATGCCCAGGAAGCGAGGCTGCTCTCCTGGAGCCGAGCTTTCTGACTCCAGCTTCAGGCTGTTGACGTGAGAGATGGACAGCACCGTGGCTGCTACGAACCAGGGCAAGCCCATGATGGAGCACACCGCCAGCATCACTCCGACGATGAGCAGGTCCAGGTGGTACCCACAGCCCTTCTGCAAACCAGAGAGACGGTCAGTTACGTACACGTATAGCTGAGCTACAGTTTGCAGCTCACTAGCTGTTGGAAGCAACAGTGCAAAGCAGATGTATATTGTCTTACCAGCAGTTTGTGCTCTTTGCGGTTGATGATGACGGCAGTTATCTGTTGGTCCATGAAGATGAGGATGGTGCACAGAAGAGCAGGAATAGTTGCAGCCAGGACTGTCCACCATGGGTTGCTTCCTATTGGATTGATCAACCAACCTCGGTCATCTCTGGTAGGCTGGAAGATCACAATAGAGTGGAGTGAGGCCACGATTCACACATGAGCATGTGGCGTTCATATTAAGGGCCGCACTATAATCATTAATTCCTCGATACCTGGAATTTGCTGGGCACCTTCAACTTCTGGGAGGGCACTCCAATGACATAATCAAGCAGAACCATGACGGCAATGGTGAGAAACACCGCAAAGTCACTGATCATGGATCGCACCTGGGCAGGAGAGATAACAACACCAAGGGGTCGGTGGTTACTGATGCGGCATGTCAGGTTTGTGAATATCTGGTCACACCTTTGCTTAGCGAGCAGTCATATACTTCGAATACCTTGGTGGGGAAATAACGACTTGTCTTGAATTGTTTGAGGAACGCAGACATGAAGAAAGTCGAGAAGAACAAGATGGTGGACCAGAAGAGAACATCTGGGGTGTAGGGGCCATGGTGGCCACATGCTGTCCCAACAAAGTGGCCCTGCTGACTGATACACTCCTGTGGAGATTTACAGATCGGTTACATTCGAACAAAATTGCCTCAGTTGACTCTCGTAAAAATAAATCAAAAGGCTGTTTTATCTAAATGATATGACGGACAGGAAGGAGTCTACAAAGCTTAAAGAAACAAGACAAGCTTTTAGTGTGCTCAGTTATACACACAGCAGTGAAAGGTTAGTCAATCAGACGTCCTTGTGAGAGGCGAGCTGCCCACGGGAAGGTGAGTGGGTTAGTTGAATGTTAACAAAAGTAAACCCGTTGGAGCAAAAGCAGGGTGTGCTCATGTGGAAGTTACACTGAGATTAGGTGTCAGAGTGTGTGTGTGTGTGTTTCCACATCGTTACATTACCTTGACAGTAAGGTTGGTCCAGGGTACTTCAGCTGCTGTGATGTTTCTCGCGCTCCACAGTTGTAAGGTTTTATTACTGGGGTTATCAGGCTCTGCACACCTACAGCTACAGAGAATGGACAGCACAACACTGATTTACAAAACTGGGCTTGCAGGCTTTTATCACTAAAATTAGGCCAGACATGAAGGGAACAGCGTTCTAGGATGTGATCTGAAGGCTTGTAGAGGAGAGCAGAAACGTGGAGAGAGCAAAGGTGAAGCCACAATGTGAAGAGAGGCCTGTAGAGAGAACGACAGCTGTATATTCTTAAAGGACAACAAACAATGAAAAATGAAAAATCTGCCATATGAGCCCGCAAAGTGAAAATTGTGTTACTCACTACGCCAGTGTGAGTTTGTCTAGATCACTGTTTGCATTGTAGGGGTAGACTTCTCCCAGGTGGATTAGCTTCTCCAAGGCCTCGTAGATGAAGATGAGGCAGATCAGGGCGGCAAAGGCCTCCTCTGTGAACCGAGTTATGTAGCACACCAGCGAGCTCGCATCAGTGGCAACCAGAATCAAACACAGCACGGCCGTCCACAGGCCGATGCAAGTCCTCAGAGACAGATAGGACAGGTCGTAGTCCCTGATGTGAAAAGAGAAGAGAGGAATACAGGGACTACATAACCAGTCGACTACAGTGGTGATGATACAAATGTCACAGACGGGTTGTTGTCATACATACTTGCAGAACTTGTAGAGGATTTTCTCAAAAACCAGCACAGGACCTGTGCTGCCCAGAATGGTGAGAGGCTGACCAGCAAACACAGAGTAGACTACTCCAGTCATAGACGCACCGAGTAAGGACTCTATGGCACTCTACAACACATGGTGGAAATACAGAGTGTATGTCTCGTATTCAGTAACATGTACACTGTCCATACTGTATTCATAATCTTCCAATCCCACTGCAGGATGTTACTGTGTCTGAGTGTGTTCGTGCCCTTACGATGCGTCCCTCTGTCGCCTCCCCCAGCAGTCCTCCAAAGGTGATGACAGGAGACATGCAGGCACAGTAGAGGAAGAGGAAGGAGGCCACACACTGGAGGTTAAGACCATCCTTAAAGTCACTCAGATAGAACGGCGCTTTCCTCTTGATGTCCAGTATCAGACCACCAAACAACCTGGTCACGGTACACAGCAAAAAAAGAGGGGCGCGGCAGTTTAGAACAGATATGATCAGAAATAGATATGTAGAGATATAATATCAAGCTGACACACCCAAGTGTCCTCGAATGCAATTCTACATCAAGGTTTAAAAAGTGTTTTGGTGCATGTTTTTTTCTTTTAGGCTATCACACTTGGGTTGTCACTTTCTTATCCCACGTCAGCGCCTCACAAATCAAAGTTTAGATTCTTTAGCCCCAGCGACATATCCCTTCAGTAAACAAAACAGGTGCTAAATCCATGTTCTCCACAGCCGGTTTGGAAGACAGCACATCAGTCTACATCTATGTTATTTCCCAGTTGTGGGGATCAAATATTTTTATTTTTGAAACCTGAATTTGTCTGTATTGTTGTATTTTAACCTTGTATTATAGAAGCCATTACTGAAGCAACAAGCCTGTGTCATTAACCTGCAGATAACAGCTCACCTTCCCGTTCTCTGTAGCTCTGGTCCGTGGTGCTCAGCATGTAGTTCTTCCTCTACCTGGCAGGTTGAGCCATTAGGGACTCCTGGCATCTTTCTCTTCTCCTGCAGGTATCCAATGCCAGTCCAGGAACAGACGAAAAAAAAAAAAAAAGCTCAACATTTACATACATATACATCCACTCTTGGTTGCATCTACGTTCTAGCTAAAATTCAAACCTGAAGAGTAAATCTCATCACAGCTGTGTACCTGAGAGGGGACGCTCTTTGGGGGCTCAATGCGGATGGAGGGGTCCCACTCTCCTGGTGGTAGAACCGTCACCTGATCTAGAAACTCATCGATCCCAGCCAGCAGGTCACTTCTGTCCTTTGCCTTGTAGGCTACATCATGAAAGATCTGGTCCAGACACAAGTGAGGGCAGGGGACGCTTAACTGCCTGCCATCGCAATACAGATGTTGGGATTTGAATTGTTCTGTGAAAGTTTCTGAGTTCGATTTGACTTGGCAGAGCTTTCTTACTTCATCTGTCATGATGGTCGCCATAGAGCGTCCAATTTCGTGGTATTGCTGAGCCTTTCCATCTTGGCCCAGGAGAATGAAGAGGAACCTGATATTTGTCAGCAGATGATTTAGAGTATATCAAGCATTCCCGGATTACTGAATTGACATTTGATTTCATGACTTAACCATGGTGGCCGTCTACCTGGTAGGTATGGGGACCTCAGTGAGTCCGGTGAGCAGCACAGCAGGGGAGAGGCGGACAAAGGCCACAATGGGCCTCTCCAGGAAGTCCAGTTCTCCCACCAATACATTGGAGGCCTCTGCACCCTCTGGGATCTTCTTCATAAAGTGCGTGTCAACCTGGTGAGACAAGTCAGAAGTTAACATCAGTTAAGAATACAAAAAAAGACTTAAATCCAGCGGTGCACTGAGATTCTTGCATCCTGTAACTTCAGAACTAACAATGCAAATAGAAATGTCGTTAATGTACATAAAGCTGTCCCACCACAGGTGCAGCAGAATGCCAGAGAACCCAGCTAGCATTTCAGTGCTCAGGATATTAAACTGTACAGATATGCACAAAAATCCCTGGTGGAAGTTAATGGCTGAATGGAAGCTTTCATCTTTGCCCTTTGTGGCTGTACTTAACAGTCTTGCAGTGATGAGCTGCTGCTGTGGGATGCACTTTGAACAAATGTAGTTCTCCTGTTGTTTCCTAGAGGGAACTATGTGACCTAATTGTTGACAGCACAGTGCACCAAACATTGATTATAGATAAGACACATATAGAACAAATATACAAGCAAAAACCACTGCTGTTGTCCAAAGTGTTAATCCACCCTTTTATATCTTCAAGTTTTATTGTGGTCTTCACAACATCTACTGATAAACGTAAACTGTGCACCGAACGAACTGCAGCACATTATTGACTGCCTGCTTATTTACTTTGCTTGTTTGAGTGGCGTCCTGTCCGCCACCATTCTTGGCGGGTTCTGTAGCTGCCGGAGGGTGGGGAGATGTGGCTGACCCTGTTAGACAGTAAGGGTGTGTGTATGTGTGTTTGAGAGAGAGACAGACAGAGAGAGAGAATCTGAGTTAGTGCAAATATCTATTGGCCTGCCAAGTGCAAAGTAAAAAAACGCCAGTAAGGCAATATATCGCCCGTTTGTTCGGAAACAGGCTTTGGCAGTACGTTTCTGAAAGCATTAAATGTCACTGCGTAGAAATCCTGCTTTTGTATGTGTCTGTCTGTTACTTAGTCTTGTTGCTTTTAGTCTCCTCTATGTCGACTTTTATTAGTTTGTCTACGTCCATCATTCTGATAAAAAAATCTTAAATCTTATGTAATTATCATATCAAGCAGACCTGTCTCTAACTTAAGTAATTATAAGTCAACTCATATGTCCATGACTTTCTGTTTCTGTAGCCAGATGTACAAAAGTAATTACAGTTTAAATCCATGACAGTGGATTTCTACATACGAGTCATACCAAGAAATGATCTGTGACGACGAAATGTTTGTCACCCACCTGTCAGATGGGTCTCTGAGTGTTTGCGGGTTCCCTCAGCGATGGAGCGCACGATGGGCATCAGGTTCTTCTTCTTCTCATTCTGGTGGTGGTGTCTCTTCAGCAGAGCCTCACGCACCTTCACTCTCACAGTGTCGTCCAGCTCATGGGACGCCTCCTGGTGGTCCAGCACCATGTCTGCAACACGCGAACAAAGAAACACGCATGAGAAGTTATTTCCTCTGAAGGTATACAAATATTGATTTGAGAGAGCCACATTCCAAGTGAGAGAGAGACATCTGATTCCCATTTTAAAGCAATACATGTTTTTGCATTTGGTTTATTGCGTTGGCGAACATATCAAGTCATGTGGGACTGCAGAGAATAATCACCATCTCTTTACCTCTCTCACCCCTTCTGCTCTCCTCCCTTCCAAGTCTTTTCTATTTCACTTGCTGAGTCAGCACCAGCTCTTTCCTTCCTTATTTCCTTCCCTCCTCCACACTCAATAAAAGTGTCTGCCTGATACACACACACACACACACACTAGCAGTGCCTGCATTAATTCTGAGCACGCTTCAGGACCAGTGATAATATGTGATGCTCAGCGCCAGTATAATCAACAAGGACGGTGACAAGAGAACCACCTGAAATTAAATCAAAACACACAAATGCTACAGCTAACGTAGCCTCCACACACACTGGATGGATCACTTCGCCTCTAATTTAACACGACATCAACAGCTCTGCCTCCTCCGGTGTATCACTTGACTGGTGACCATCAGTTACTCATACGATAATGAGATACATTCAATAATACCTGGCATACGCATCTTATGCTACTTCAAGCATTTCCTATTACAGTCTCTTGGTCTCAGTTTTTGCCACGCTTTCAAAATCAAACAAGTAAAGAAATAAATAACTTTTTCGCCTCTATCTTGTCTACCATCTCGGCTACTCTTGTTGAGTCCAGGTGCTGCTGGCAGGAGTCACATGGACAAGAGAGGAAAGTCAGAAGAGCGCTGGAGAGCAGGAGAAGAGGAATGATTGCAGGCAACAAGGTAAATCAGGGTCATAATATGACCAAGAGGAAGACTTATTGATAGGGAGCCTTGAACCATGTGATCCTTTGTATGTGTGTATGCACATGCACTGTACAAGTGCGTCTGTTTGGTGCATGGACAAGAACGTGAAACCTAAATTTGAATTGCAGAAGCATTCAGCTAAAACATTTGCACTCGTCATTTGTGCATTTGTTTAGTTTTGTGTGTGAATGTTTGTATTCGTGTATAAATCATTTGTTTATCTGTCAGATTTTAAAACTGGGGTCATTCACGTGCATGAACAGTGCTTATCCAATCCTGTTTCTGCATGCAAATGAGCTTGAACTGTGCAGGCAGCAGCTTTATGTAATTATAGAGTTCGATGCAAATAAGATTCAACAGAAGTTCAGCTGCAGTATTTTAGGAAAGCACAACCACAGAAAAACCATGCAGCTGAAGTCTTTACAGCCACTGGTGAACTGTAAGTATGGAATGACACGAGACAGTGTTGTGCTTGTTTGTGTTTACATCTCAAGACAGTAATTCAGGCTGTGCTGTGATTGATAGTTGAGTCTGTGCATGTCTGTTGGTACATTTCATTTCTGCATTCAGCACGATGATGAAGCTCCCTGCAGACATGTACTCAAGGTGTGTGTCCTCCCTTAGTTAGGAGGATAAATCGATTCATAGAAGACTTCCAGCTGAGATATGGAGCCTGTTTTATATCAATGAATGTAATAGTTGCTCCAGGACAGGAGCGAGAAGACAGGAAAACAAATTGTGAAATCACATATCCATTTGAAAAAGTGTAGCCAGTCACTTACATCAATGATAAAAACTTGTTTGTCTTTCTGAAAAATTGTTCAGACAGAGCTTGGCGTTTTCTCTCGGAATAGATAGCGCTCTGGCACTGAGATAAGAATGCATTGTCACCTGCAATCTCTTCGATGCTGTCAGCGTGCATGTCAAGTAACACGCTGCCATTGATGATGCAACTGCGGAGCTCAAACAGGCTGTGGAGGGAAAGAGTTGCGACATAGGGCTTGCTCCACCTCTCCCCTCCATCCTCCACGTCTTCCTCAAACTTCAGCCACCTGCGAGGTAAAGACAGGCGAGAAGTTTGCAAGTAGGAGAAAAGGTGAAGTGTTATTACTTTTTTTCTTTTGAATTCTGCTCATCAAATTTCCTACAACTTAAAAATGCTCCTAAATTTAAGAGAGCTCAAGAGGTTTCTTAAAAGTAGCGATGGTAAAATTCTCATTATATCCAGACAAAAATCAATAAATAAAATACTCTGGTATCTGAGATATATAAATACATATATTATTCAATCCCTTGTTTATGAATTACTATTTTTTATTACAAATATATTTAAGATTGTCTCCCATGTTAAATGCCAATGATGATATTTAGGATTTCACAACTTTTTCAAAAATAGGAGCACAAATAGTTTGTCACTGATTGGCTTCTCATGCATGACTAATAACTTGTTGCTCATAAATAGTTACTCCTACACTGTAAGTAGTGAGTTGCTTGATGAATGTGTCTTAAGAACGTTTTACTCCCATGTTGGGTCTTTAGAGCATTTTAAGTGCAATTCTTAGAGTTGTAATCAGTTCAATGCAGACAGGAAGGATGGAGCATTCGATTATAAAATATAATATGTTTTCCCATCACAAACACACATCATGCTACGTTGTGCTTTCGCCATTCCCTCCCAGGAAAGATGCTTTTGACATAAATATCCACACAATATGAGGGAAAGGTTTGAAATTAGCATGTGCAACTGAGATTTGGCATATGACCAGCATGAATGAGATCACAGTGTTTTGCTTCTCCCTTTGGTGCTTTTCACTTTGAGCAAAAGGATCAAAGAATGATCCACTCAGTTTTAATATCACTACAGCTGTAGAGCTGCAGGGCTGTCAGACGCTTTATTGCCAAGCATTGTTGCAAAAGCTGCCAGGGGAAATCCTGACCTGGCTGTTTCCTTCCACTCAGCATCCTTGCCATCCTTCACACAGATCTCATCCAGCTCAGTGAACAGCTCGTGGGCCACATGTTCAGCATCCTCCTCTGTGCCCAGAATGAACTGGACGCGCTGGGACGGCGTGTCTGATGAAGGGAGATAATGTGAGGGAGGAATGAGAGGTGAACAGTGGTTCTCAAAAGACTTTCACGAACACACACAACACTGCTTACTTTGTCATACACACCTTTTAAATGACTACTGGGTCCACACACACACACACACACACACCTAAGCACATGCACACACACACATGTAACATGCTGACCAGTCCCTGCTCTTTGGAAGCTAATCAGTGGGCTTGTATGTGTGTGTGAAGTGCCCGCAGTATTGATAAGCTTTGTTTAACAACCGCCTCCTCTCTGGTGGATGTGCAAGTAAGCGTGCATGTTCTACACTGAGCCATGACAGTACAACAAATAATAATTAGTCATTTTCCTTCTCTCTCTTTGACTGATAAATCACTGGATGCGCCTAAAGAAACATTGGATTTGAAAAGTAAAAGACACTGTCAGCAAAGAAGAAGAGGTTTTGTGCGTGTTACCATGACTGGACGTGGCCGTCTCACTTTCCTCGCTTTGCTGTGTCGGGATGCTTCCCGCCCTTCTGTCTCTCTTGCGGTGGCGAGAGCCATGAGCCTTGTGGTGACGATGGCTCTGCCTGGGCATCCGAACCCCCACAAACAGAGCCCTGTGGCCTGAAAGAGAGGCGAGACGAGATTTTACTTTTCATCACTGAGTAATAGTTAAGAGTCATGATTTATTGTAAAATAAATATCTAAACATTTGAGCTGTTCGATGTGTTCCTAAACTGTGTAAATGTAAATAAAGAAATCTCACAATGAACGTCTTGTCTGATGAAGTTTGCAACTTAAACATCACGACTGTCATTTTTAACTTTGACTGTGGGAATGTTAAGAGTGTTTTTTTGTTGTTATTTATATTTAATCAGATCAGTTCTTTCATTTTGTGCTGTACCTTTAAAATGTTTTTGTTTTTGAACACATTATTTTTATTCTACTTCTTGGCAACTTCCAAGGAACAAAACCTGGTAAAACTTGCAAACTGCAGTTGTGAAGGTTGTTGGTAACACAGTGGGCACAAGAAGCACTAAATGCACTGTTAGAATAAAATACTACTACCACGAGCAGCAGTAGTGTTGTCTGTGTCCCTGACATACTGGTCAATTGCAAACCTTATCACCCAAAGGTGAAGGTTGAATGGCATGTAAAACAATAAAAATAGAAAACATATTCTATTCAATCACGGCATTTATTAACAATATCAATATCAGATGTGAAAAGACATCATTCTTCATGAATGATCATCTTATCTTTTGATAAATGTTGCCCCACAAACACCCATATCTGACCGAGGGCAATAGAAACAAAAGCTTATCCCATCAAAACCATTTCAAACATTCACATAAATATTCTACACTTAAGGATTCAGTAAAGGGTTCGGCAGTGTTTTCCACTGCATGTTACTCACCTTCTAGTTCCTCCTTCTCATAGTGGATGTTCAGTACTGAGCTGGTCCCTCCCTGGTCTACCACCACCTCCTCATCTGGCCTCTGATGGATACACACAAAGACACATGTAAGTATAATGCCACTGTTCTTTTTAGGGATATTCAGTGCCGATTACAAGTTTCTTTACTATGCCCTTTGTGTCCAGCAGCCAGATTGTTCTTATGCAAAACGTTCAACTTTGTAGAAAACCTTCAGCCCTTCAAGATCGGTCTGTGCAAAGGTCATTATATACAGAAGTGTCCTGTTAAAGACAAACTACTCACACAGTAACAGAGCCACTAATTGGCTAAACGGGCAACAGCTTTTCATCAATGCGCATCAAATTCCAGACAGCCTATTCTCAGACCGTCTGGCACAGACAGGCAGGCGGCACACACACACACACACACACACACACGCACACACACGCCAGAGTTAAGCAGAGCATGAGTCAGTTGTGAAATGTGCTGGGCTCTAATATCGAGGAGGAATCAAATCAAATCAAATCAAATTAGCAGAGAGCCACATCCATCAGGGTTGCTGCTGCGGGGAGACTGCCGCAGGATGTCAACTGTGTTTTACTATCCCAGCCATGAGGCGTTGTCAGAAACAGTGTTGTTTGCCAAAGTGCAGAGGCGAGTGTTATCCATGGTCATGTATTGGTCCTATGCTAATGAGGGCAGAGTGCTGTGGGAACCTCTACTGTGCTGCTGCAGCGTCTCTGTTTTCAGGATCTGTCTTCATCCCTCGAGTCTAGTGCAAGCGAGAGTAAATCTTTCATTTCTAATCTGTGTGACCTCCAAACATGCTGTTAAAGACGGCGAGTGTGTACCACTGCACCAAAGTATGCCACCCTTTGTTTCCTGGGCTAACCTTTGACACAGATCTGGATGCCGGATGCAACATTACCCATAAAGTGTGTCAGCATATGTAAAAGCTGGCTTCAGTCATTAGAATCAACAGCAAAAATCTATAAATAAATGCAAACAGTTGATGGAGATGCTCACAGGCACACTGGTATATAAATGCAGCTCTCTACATAATAGATGCTTCCGCCCACTCTGAGAACATGATCTGTACGTACTGGATGCTTTTCCAAGAGTGTGTGAGGGTGGCGAAGGCAGAATTTCTTACAGATGATTGAAATATCTGGGGCAAAACTGACACCCACGCTTCAAAAAATGATGAATAGTGTAGAGTGTTGACCTTACTTAAGAAAAAAAATAATCAGTTTGAAAATGAAATCTTTTTAATGACAGAATGGAGAGAGAAATGTCACAGAGGAGGAGCTACATACGATTGTTCGTGTTCATCAATGAAACTCATAGTTAGCTTACAGTTGTGCCTGTAAAATATACATGTATATATATTTGCTATGTGCTTGTGTGTCCGTCAAAAGATAGATGTGTATATAATGACAGACGATTCAATAAGTGTCACTTTTAGGGTTAAAAATGAGGGGCAAACACTGTGATCCACAGTCTCTGTCATGCAGTCTTTTCCTGTAATTGGTCAGTCCAATATCCAGAGAGCAGCGAACGCAGCATCTCGGGCTGCTACATGATGGCCACAGAGGAAAGAATAATTACAACTTGTCTTTCTGAAGTGCAATTGGCGAGAGCTGAGAGTTGCATAAGTGGAGTGGAAATGAAAATGTCTTGGTCTGTTGGAGCAGCATCCTCATTTATTCTGGTGAAAAAACATTATGGTTTGGCTTATGAGAAGTGTAAAACCATACATCCTGTTCATGTGATTGATTGGTTATTTTATTACAGTTTTTCAAGGACGTAGAACAAAAAATATCCTGTGTATATTACTGTGTGTGTATGGAGGAAGTGATTTTTCTTAGTTCTCCTGGGGTTTGGCTGATAAAACACTAGGCACAGTTTATTGACAAAAAAATCCCAGATTTGAATCATGCTGATTTCCGCCTGCAGTTAGGAAATGTGATAAATGGTGCTGTGTGTGTGTGTGTGTGTGTGTGTGTGTGTGTGTGTGTGTGTGTGTGTGTGTGTGTGTATTTCAGACTGTATTTACACCAACACTAAAGTTCCACGAAAGCTGTTTTTTGTATTCTGTCTCGTTCTTTTAGCCTCTCATGCTACAAAAACAGAACAGCTAAGCATATTAACACTAGATTGTGATCAGGAAAACAAATTCACATGCAGTTCAGACATAAAAGTCTGACCTGATTAAAAGCAAGAAATCAGAGCACAACATCTTCCTGTGTTGTTTTTTTAATTGTTTATACCAAGCCCAATATCAGCACGGCCGGGCACTTATAATTCACACAACAGTTGAAAACAGGTTTGGGATCCCAAGACATACACTTATACATACACTTAATTCACAGGTGTGGGTGGCCTGGCGTTGCCTTCCTGCCTCCTTTCTCCACCATATCAGTGCTGTGGGATTTATCTTTTCTTTCCATGACTGAGCACTTCTTAATCCGGAGACAATTCTGTCCTTGGAAAGAATAAGGCCACTTAATTAAGAAGTCATGCTTGAGCCAAAACCTGAATGTGACTCATGGTTTTATAATTATGATTATGCAAGGGATGGTCGTGCGGCGACAGAAGAAGAAGGCTTTTGAATGTGTATATTCATCAAAGTGCCCCTAAGCAAGGCTCTAAACCAGCACTTGATTTAGAATGTAAAGCATGTATGTGAAATGTCTTCTTCATCGAACTATAAACCAAGTAATCGCTGTCGTTCCGTTTGTCTGCGTGTTCTTTGCATATCTTGACAATCTCATCCTACTTCACACGTGGCGGATGTATTGCTGAGGAGCCAGGGGAGTGCCGTGTCGAATTTGGTCAAATTTGGACATGTGACACGTTCAATGGCATTTAGATCCATGTTAAAGCTGGAATCACTGACTTGGGGGCAGCAGAGACATTATTTATACTTTTTAAGCTGATGTGGTGAGCGTGTTAGCAAACAGTTTCACCCTAGCTCTGTTTTTGGGCTGCACGAACTACGGAGGGAAATATCTGGCTCTTTAGCTACTAAATGCTCCACTAGTTCCCCATCTCGTGGCTCACACTGTATTGTCTGTCATTTGGTGCAGAGCAGGTAGTGTACAGTGAGTTTTTAAAACATCTTGCTGAAAACATCTGCCTGCTACGGCCTAAACGAGACTATGAGAGCGGTAACTATGAAACATACCATAAAGTTGATCAGATTACACTTCTGTGTTGTCAATGCCATGGATATGATCGTCCTTCTCCTCAGTCCAAGGTCTCCATAACACGATATGACTCACAGCCGGTAGTCACAGTTCAACACCTTCTTAATAGCGAACGCATGCAAGAATGTGTTTTTAACGGGTTAATGGTTCCCTGTTGTTCATACCTCACCTCCCTTGTGTCACATTATGGGCTTCAGCTAATTAAAAGCTCACATGGCACTTTAGGTTACTCTCTCTCTGTGGGTGAGCACATCTGTGACCCCCAAAGCATGCACGTGTGCGTGCTTATCCACCGACAGGGCACAGCATTTGTGATCTGCTGCCTGTTTCTATCACCTGGCAACAGTCTCTTTTTCCTCCACTCTTGTCCTCAAGCTTCAGATCACTCACAGTGCTTGGGAGGGTTTATGACTCCAGAATAATTTTCCACACAGATTACTGCCACTGAACCGTAGAGGCGGTCCACAACTAGCCCCAAAATGGATGCCTGTCCTTGAGTTTCCGTCCTTTACAAGCATAACAGTGTTAACCACCCGTGGGAAACGCATTGGAGCTGCCTCGTGGTTGGATATGAGAAAAGAAGCTCATTATAGTGCCTGAGGATACCGTCCTGTGAATTTACAAAAGGAAAGAAAATAAACATTCCAGCTTAAGAGCACTGTATTCTAACTATTTGATATTTTGCTCCAGTTAAGTTTTGGTTTAGTGGCACGTTACATGGCAAGTATTTGTGGCCCAAAATATTCAGTGAGCCCCTTCAGATCTTTCCACAGTGATGCTATGAAATGATAGGGTTCTGTTGTAAAATAATAATCCGTTGCCCGTATGCACAGAGACACAGTTTTTCCTTCCTGAACTAATTCCTCCTGTTCGTAAGGGGCATTAAAAGATCCATTTCCAATGCTCTTACAATGTATGTGATGGGGGACAAAAGTCACAGTACTCGTTTCGTGTACAGAAAATATGTTCGAAATCAAGTGGGTATCTTCCAAAGTTAGTCGTTTTAGTATGAAATTCCCTCTTTGTGTTTCCACGGACAGCGTTTTCTTTCTGAGCTGTGGTGGAGAAACAAGGGGATTTTGTGCTTAAAAGAAACGTTGACACTTCATTTGTCTAACTCAGACTCATATAAGCTTCAGATGAACTTTGGAATGTATAGAGCACCAAACAAGGATTTTGTCCCACATCACTTGGAAGCATGTTAGGAATGGCTCTTTTAATAGCTAATATGTACAGGGGGAATGATGAGGCCACAGCAAGAAAAACATTATTTAAATGTTGATGTGGATACCTATTTCTTTAACTTACCCATTGACCCTATCCTTGAAATGTTTTGTCTATGACACATTTTCACATTATTTAGTGAGTGATGATAATCTAACATAAACTAATCCTTCTATGAATGCACAGTGCCTTTAAGCACCCCAATCTAGTGTATCAGCATGTAGAGGCCAAAAATAGAGAGATGCTATCACTCGCCTACGTTTGACAACTAAACAAAAACAAGATGAATTTTCTGGCAGGGCAGATTGTCCCAGAAAGACGTTAGATGCCCAGAGCAGAATAAGATACTTCACACAGTGTCCTACTTATGATGCTGATAAACCTCCAATTGATGCAGAAGGTGACTGTGGACACACACAGGTTCATTCCTTGGTGTGATATGTAAACCGTAAATTCAGAATCATCTATCGCATATAAAGAAGAGACTTCCTCGTACATTCTCAGACTACTGCTGTATGACCAAAGTTGGGGTGTTTTTGGCGACAACTTCAGGCAAAATCAGAAGGTAATGTCAAAGTGCATTACAGTGAAAGCGATTGAACTGGTCATCGCCCTGAACAAATAGAGCAGCAATGATTTGCATCCCAGTTCTCCGGACTAAGAGGGGCAATCAATGTGCTGTGACAAAATGTCCTTTCACTCGATGAGGACTGTGAGGGAGCTGTGAGAGGAGCTTCAGAGGGCTGATATGAAGACGTTTGGAATTCAGAGGGACAACACACATGACAGACGCCGCGTAGTTTGGCTAAGAAAGAAGCAGGCATTATTTTTGTGTGAGCAAATCCATGGAAACCCCCCCCCCCCCGTTTTTGGACGCTGACCCCTCGCTCCTCCCTTCCCAGAAGCACCCTGAACTGACAGCAGGGACACAGATCCTGACTCAGACAACTGGGCCTGTCACTTCCAGACCAGACGGCTTTGTGTCTGAGAGTTGTTGGGCTACCGCTGCCCCTTCATTGCACCACCACTAACCTGCTGTAGAGGCACACGTGACGGTGCTTGACTCAGAGGAGGGGTTAACATGAATGGATGAAAGGAAGAGGTACTGGTGAATACGTGAACTAGAGGAGAGAGCTGCAGGAGATAGGATGAAAGGGGCGGTTGTTTTGACTGCTTCAGCCCACGGGTAGCATGAGTCATTCGCAGCTTTTGTTTGCCACACATACAATTGTGCCTCTCCACAGCCCTCGCTCTCTAATTGTTTTCTTTACAGACAGATTACTGCAGCCTTAGTTAGTTTAGTGGGAGAACGACGGTACAGTATCATTTTAACCGATTTTGGAGTTACACTTTGCAAAGTATGTTGTCAAATTGAGACCATAAATTGTTTAAGAATATTCTCAATCAAAAAGAAAAACACTCTGAACTGCATGTGTCTGGATGATTCTCTGGTCATATGAGAGCTCAAACACTTGAGTGAAATGCAACTGGACCGACTGTTTGAGACTTTTGTTAACTCATATGCGTTCTGGTGGGGAGTTTAAACCTCTCTGGATCTTTACTCGAAGCAAACTAAACAAATCTGGTGGCTTTGGTCACATGTCGCATGACTATAACGGTTTCAAACATCATGTGGAGTATTGAGTACTTTAAAAGATTTAAATTGCGACTTTCTCAGACTGATTACATTAGAAGGACTCTTTGTAAAAAACAGTACAATGAACAGTGTCCAACAGTTCCCCAATGATTTCATCCAAAGTGTAACATTGACTGTCACCTTCGCAGTTAAGAAGCAGCAGTTTGGCATTAGATGTATTTGCATAAAGATTAGCTCTCTTGGGGTTTGTTTTTTTTACATAGATTTGCTGTTCTTTAATAACACGTACTATGTACTAAGTAATGAGGAATACATGTTTTGTTATAATTAGAAGCAAACCGACTGTCATGGCTTTCATTTTTTCGAGGGTAGAATAGTAGTAATCTACAACAAAATGACCTGCTTCATCTACGATCAATAAATTACAAAAGGCTATTGACTTCAATTTGTTTTTATGTCTTTGGTATTTTTGTCATAAACACTGAAATGATGATTGCTGGGTAATATGTATGTTGATGTTGTCCAATATCAAGTCTGCATTCAGTCATGTGACGATACAATAAATGGTGGCCAGTCTAACCTGTAGAGACAAGGTGAGCGCAGCATCATGCCAAACTAGCAGTCGTGCTTTTCAAACATAAAAGAGGCAGCAAGGAGAGAAAAGAGAGAAAAGAACTTGAGGAGAAGGTAGCCAGGCCTAATTTAGAATCATTTGCTTCGTTATAAACAGTTGCCAGCCAACAGTGTGTGCTTCATAACTATCTAGCGGCACCGGGGTCTGTCATACTAACGTGCACCAGGGCCCGTCACAAGTACTTTACGGCACTGCATGTTGGACTTGCTCGTGCAACCCGATACTGCAGATCTAGATCTTAACACCGGAGGTGAAAACTAATTACAGTATTTACTTAACAACCTAAAAGCAAAGCAGAGGTACTGGTACTTTATGGAGTTACATTGCAACGTGTGATGGCACATTTTGAGCACAGAAAAAAAAATGAAATTCAAGCACATAAGAGAAATTAAGTTTGGTAATAACCACATAAGTGCACAATGATAAACACGTATGTGGATGAAGGAAACACTGTAACAAACATGTTGAGCTCAAAATAGATTTTTGTACAAAATATAATCTTTTTGCTTATATTTTTATGTGCACAAAATGCCCCGTTTCACCAAAGGGATGAGCCACAGATATAAGTCCACATGACAATGTGTGCAGTTTTTTAACTGTAGAAATACAGCAATATATTTTGGAGAGTTGGTCAGACAAAACAAGGAATTTGAAGAGATCACCTTCAGCTTGAGGACTTTGTGATGGCTGTTTGTCAGTAATTACTGAAATTTTAAAGAGCAAATGATAAATCTAAAAATACAATTTTAAGAAGAATCGATAACGGTGTCCTGTACTTATGAAAGCTAAGGGCCACCAACATGATGGCTGCAAAGTGCTGCTTATAAATCAACACATAAAGAATGTAACACTGGATGTCCTTCTGCATTGGCACCTGAAGTGGATTTTTGAACACAGAACTTTTACTTGCAGCTGAGTATTTATACATCTTCATATTGCTGCTTTCACTCAAGCGAATGATCGGATTACCTTCCCCACTATACTTGGGACACCTCAGCAGCGCTTTTTGGCAAACATTTCGACTGGCTTCAGGTGGAGAGAATGGTCCATGCTGACTGACCAGACTGTCACAGAAATAGCGGACGGACACACGATACGAGTTTCCTGTCGTGACAGTTAACTGGCATACCGTTTGAAGAGTGCGCTTCCAGGAAATTTCCCCTGCCTGCCAGACAGCTGTCTAGTCACATAAGAGACTTCCCAGCTCACCTCTGTTCCTCTTCCATCTGTCTCCCGCCCCCAGACCGGATGTTATTACATATCATCATAATGGCATGACGCTGGGATACTGCATGCATGTTACAATCAAGCTTCAAACATTACTGCCTGTCAGCTTCAACAGCCAAGTGTACTCACTGGTTCATTTGTTCACTGCTTTCTCTTTTCCCTCCAACTCCTCAGCCGACCCGGGATGTGATAACGGATCACACATCAACAAGACAGTAAGGATGATGCCATGTTTACCTTCAAAAGCTCATTTGACTGCAGACTTTCCTCCCCCTGCAGACAGGATTGGCTATTAACGCACATGTAGGAAAGTAGAAGCGGATCAGCACTGTGTGGCACACGATGGCGTCAAGGTCATGTGAGGGCAAATATACACGCTGTCTAAGAGCCATCTGAAAACCCAGCAAACTGTCGCGTTCTTGTTATTCCTCTCACACACGCGACTTCAGGACGGGCAGTTGACATTTGAATGCGGTTACAACACATCGATATCTGATCAATACTCCGCTGCAATCGTCGTGGCTGGAACACGTGTGTGTGCTTCAGGAACAGCCAAAAAAGAACCCAGTTCATCGCAACGTCATCCGCTCAGCGGCATTACTGCACGTGTTAGCGACCCAAAATATCAGTATCAACAACATAGTCCGCACACAGCGTCATTGTGCAGGGTAAGAAGTATCGAGGGAGCACGATAGTCCGCTTATACAAAAAAATGTGCAAATAGCGGATCAATTTAAAACACTGCCGCATTCTATGACATGCACGGGGAAATACAACAGGGGCAAAGACAACGGATGGGACCATTTCTGTGAATAAATAGTTCCTGAAATACGACAAATTATGAATTTCTATTGAATAATTTCAAACTGAGGGCTACAGTTGTTGGAGCTTGAGTACATGCAGGTCTGTGCCAAAGCACCCCTCCATGCATTCAACATTTAAAGGGCACTTTACCTGGTAGCTCAGGCTCTCAGGGTCGTTGACGGGCGAGCTCATGGCTTTTGGGTGAACCTGCTCAGTGTTCACGAAGTATACAGGTGAGACTTGCTCAAGGGGCGATCAGCCACTCGGCGCTGTTTTAGGACCTTTTGAAGAAGCGGTCACGAGTTGGCAACAGCAGTTGCTTCTGTTTCAGCAGACATGGTGAGATTGAACATCTCTTCCTGATGAGGGAATCGGTGAAAAGCGTAATTTTGCCCTCCCCGTGTTCTGATGATTTCCCGTCGGCGCCTCCCTGCTGTCCTGGCTGTGGCAGCAAGATGCAGAGAGCATCGCTGCAGCATCAGCCAATCAGAGCGCAGAGGCACACAACGGGCTGCTGCTACCCAACACAATGAAACCATGACAATGATAAGCTTGGAAAGGTACGTTGCTCTACACACCATGTCCAGTTTTAGCAGCTCCTCACATTTCAGTTCCTAAAATGTGCTGAATATGATCATTGTGTCCAGTGTTGTTGCTTCTTCTAACACGTCCCTGCATTCACAACGCTACCCCAATCATTAGAACCATGCTGACAGAACTTCTTGGCCTATTTTGATTTTCTTTACCTAGGTCCTATTTATTTTATTGAATGGACAGAAGACGTTGCGGGAGAAGTGCTTAGATCCTTTACATGAATACCACAATTAAAAAACACTCCATTACAAGTAACAGTCCTGCAACTGTATCAACTAATGATATTTAAAAAATCCAGAGGTTTATGTTATTATTATGAATTATTATATTATATTATATTATGTAAATTAAATTAAGATATAGTCTTCAGTAAAGTAATAAATGCAAAGTGAGCAGTGCGCACATAAAAAGCGAGAACAGCGACATTATTGATCTTGTAACACACTCGTGCGTAACCAGAAACCCTTGGATGCCATCTTGTGGGAAGGTAAAGCATTAAGAAAAATATATGTTTGTCATAATCCATGTAGGCTACATGGCGTAAAACGTGTTTGACAGAATGACATGTGTTTATTTAAGATGCAGGGCAGGTCGTTTTTTCTTAAACCTCTGCTGATTGTCACTTGTGAATGCAGGGACGTGTTAGAAGAAGCAACAACACTGTACACAATGATCATATTCAGCTTTGTAATTTGATAAGGAAGCAAAAAATGTGAAATCAAGCAACCTCCTCTATTGGTCAACACTGTGAGGCTGTTCGCCTGTCAAACGGACGCAATATCAAACACTTGGTTGGATTTAGCTCAGTAGGTGTCGCTGCACGTGTTGGAAGTTGTTGAGTGATCCACGTTCTTCAACGCATGCTGAACTAAAGGCGGTCGATTTGTCCTCACCCTGCACGCGGCGTCCTGTTTCTCCATGGGTACGCTTGTTGTGGAAACTTTAAACATTCTAGTGGGAGCATGCACGGTTGTTATGGGAACGGTCTGTGGGAGCGTGAGGGAAGCAGGACTGAGCGAGTTTATGGGCAGAGTGCACGAGTCACTGACAACTCTAGGTTTGTATGATAATGCTCCAAGTCAAATGTTGGCTGCTTTCGTTTGAGATGTATTTTAGGCGCAGTGTTTATGTTTGACAGCTGGTCCGTAAGTCAACGGTCGTTCAACGTGGATATAGCCTCAGCCTATACTGTTGACGTGTTTCCTAACATGCCTTATGTAGCTACTGGGTGTTGGTCCGTGTGTGCGCGCGCGGCTTTGTGCGAATGGGTATGTCAATGAGAAGCTATGACAGCCTCAGTCAGCTCTCTCCAGATCTAGATCCCTGCTTGACCCAATTTACATCCTTCTTCAGCAGCTACAGAGGCAAATAGGTGCAACAAACCACACAGCTTGTGTTATGTTGTCTCTGTTTATTCCTCAACAGCAGAGGCACCATGTCTGACAGTGAAGAGGTTTACATGTAAATGGGAATATTGCATTTGTAGATCTATCTGTCTGTCAGAACTGAACACTGTGCGCTGATCAGCTGAAGAGAGAAATATATATCAGTAACATGCAACAAATGCCAGGTAAGTGAATCGAGATCTGCTTATTCAAATACATGCGCATGTGTTGTGCACACAGTAACTTTACACTGAAATTTGACCACGCAGTTCGTCTCAGTGTTATACTCCACAGTGGCTCCAGTGGAGGGGAGGTTACGTCGCAGTGTGCCAAGCCTGCCGGCGATCAAACCAGACAGGCTAAAAGCGGCTAAAACGCTGGTGACGAAAGCAGTGAAGGTGATTCTATCTGCAAGCTAGATTCAATTCAATTCAATTTATTTTTGTACAGCCCAAAATCACAAATTTGCCTCAGAGGGCTTTACAACATGTACACATTTGATGTCACTGTAGGAACTCTGCATTTCCATGTGACCCTTTTACTGTCTCTCTTGCACTCATTCTCAGCTGAGGAAAGTGTTTTCAGTGCAGGGACCCTACCCTGTGATCCGTGCAGCCTTATGGGCCAGAGGGTGGGTGGAGCGTCGTTTGCCCCATCCTGTCCATAGAGCAACTCATCGCCATGGCAATGAGGAGGAGGATGGTGGTGGTGATGATGGTGCTGTCAGTGCTGATGTTACTGGTGAGACAATGGAGGACACATTCCTAACAGCTACCTTATTAGACATTTATGGAAAAAGGAAACATGTCTGTATATGAGGGATTGAGATACTGGGACAAGACTGGATGTGTATTGTGAGACAGTGCACACAGTATTACTAACAAGGTGTCAATCAATCATATTCTGTCGGTTACATGTTGTGCAAAAGATCAGAAATACGCTTCGTTTAGTCACAGCTAAAAGTGCAGGAGGGGCTAGCGTGTATATATATATATGTGTAATTGGAGCACTAGTTTAAAAGGAAACATGATACATTGTGTGACACCAACCTATAACAAAGACCACGAGCCTCTCAACACAGCCCTCTACACATATAAGCCTGCATGCACGCACACTCTTTCCTTATCTCTTTCCAGAGAGAGTGGATGAAGGCGAGAAAAAGGAGAACCTTGATGACATGTATGACCTCATGGTAAGATAAGAGGGAAGCAATCAAATGTGCTATTAGCTGTTTTTCTTGCATTACTTCATTCCCATTTGTCTTTTTTCATCACACTGTGTATTCTAGCTCAGCCCCAACTGAATTTCTCCAACGTTTTTTCAGTCTCGCCTGGTTCGAAATGAAGCAACTTATTTCCACTGGACAACACGTCGGGATTACATAGACTGTCGCTCCTTACGGAATGACCAAATGATCAACCACTATGCAAATTCTTGGACATTCACTACCAAGGTCTCAACCCTTAAGAGTTTTTAATGATTGACTGGCAAAAATACAAGCTTAAACTTTAGCCATAGGTACAGCTAGGGCTCTCTATCTCCTACAGTATGGATATATATGTTGGTTTCTTTCAGGTGGGGCTCTGTGTGAACCTGCGTAACCTTCAGTGGTTTGATACAGCAGATCCCGATACATTCTTCCCAAGATGCTACAGGCTTGGGGCAGAGGATGAAAAGCAGGCATTTATAGGTCTGCTGTACGGCTCTATAACACATATCCAAAGTTTTGCTCTGTCAAAGATGCAAAGATAATGCACAAAGTAACAAGTGGACGAGTCACAACAGCTGTCTTAGTTTTATTCATGATACATAATCAACAAAACGACTTGCCCTTTCTCTCTTTCTTGAGATCTCGTTCTGTTTTCTATGACAATGAAGAGGATTTCAGGAAGACAGCATGCACCAGCCTGCTGCAGCATGTGGTTGAGACAAGTAGATGGAGGAGAGATGGAGCGGAGGGTGAGGAACAATATTCCCAGAACAGATGTGACCTGGCCATGATTCTATGACACCAATCTGGGTTTTCTCTACAGAGTCGGACAATGTGGAGCATCGTTTTGTTGGTCCAGGAATGATCGACATGGCTTTGCACGTGTGTCAAGAGTTTCTCAATGTTTTAGAGCACGGCGACATTGATGTTTCTGTAGAAACACCACCCTCAGTGGAGGAACAGCATTGGGCAGAGTTTCTGCAAGACTACTACATGGTTGTGCAGTAAGTATGGGAGCTTCCTAGAATGATCCTTCTTACGTTATATTCAATTTCTCTGTGTGTTGCACATGGACAATTATGTCCATGTGCAACACTCAGAAATTAAGTGTTTTTAATATTCATTGGTTGGTGTTGTTAATGTCAAATTTTGTAATTTTTTCCACTGGGAATATGTTGTATGTATATGTATATGCAGTGTATATTGCATAATTACTTTCTGGAGTAAAGCATGATGGTAAGATATAGTGAATCTAAACATCAATAAACTCAATCTGTGAGTTGAATGTTTGTGTGCAGTGAAGGTGCACTGATCAGGGGTAGCAGTGTGTTTGTGGAGCGCTGCCAGGCCACTTTAATCAGACTGCAGAAGGCTTGCCCTCAGCTGGATACAGACGGGCTAAATAACATCTGGATTATCAAACCAGGTGCCAAGTCAAGAGGACGAGGTGAGGTTTAAAGAATGATAGTGACATGATCATCTTACACATCACTCTTTTACTTTCTCTGGACACAATACTGAAAACAATATTGAAAAGAACAATTTGTGTTGTAAATATTATGATTGCAACATGAACCTATTGCTTAATTATTCTACATTTAATGAGGGAAACTAAACTGACGATGCCTACAATTTCTCTTGTAGCCTCAGTATGACCAAGGACAGTTGCTATTTGTTTAGAAGCTCGTCAGAAACACCATGTCCTCTGAGTTTAATGCAGTTTTGATTCGTTTCCTTTTCCATGTCACCTCAACAGGTATTATGTGTATAAATCGCCTGGAGGAGATTTTGGCACTTGTGGATGGTGACAGAGCCCTGACTAAAGAGAGTAAGTGGGTGGTTCAGAAATACCTTGAACGTCCTCTGTTGGTCCATGGCACCAAGTTTGACCTCCGTCAGTGGTTCCTCGTCACCGACTGGAACCCTCTGACTGTCTGGTTCTACAGAGAGTGCTACCTGCGATTCTCCACTCAACCATACTCGACAAAAACTCTGGACAGGTCAGACAGTGGGTCAGACAAAAGAGAAAAATAAATGATTTACTTGCACTTTCCTATATCTTGCATCTAGAATCATTTGTGGAGGGATTTATGAAACACTTCAAGTCGACTAAATGTACTCATTTCATTCACAACACTTACCTTCATGGCCTAAACTCCTTCGTTATTTTCCTCAGCTCAGTCCACCTGTGCAACAACTCCATCCAGAAGCACTTTCAGCCGTCCTGTGAGCGCCATCCAGCAGTGCCTGAGGACAATATGTGGTCCTGCTCTCAGTTTAGGGCTTTTCTGCAGCGGCAGGGCCGTGGGGCAGAGTGGGAGTCAGTGGTGGTCACGGGCATGCAGCAAGCAGTGGTCCATGCCCTGCAGACAGCCCAAGACCTGGTGGAGCCCCGCAAGGCGAGCTTTGAGCTCTACGGAGCCGACTTCATGTTGGACAGAGATCTGAAGCCTTGGCTTCTGGAGATCAACGCTAGTCCGACTATGGCCTGCTCCACAGCTGTGACCGCTCGCCTCTGCCCCGCTGTGCAGCTGGACACACTGAGGGTTGTGCTGGACAGACGGACTGATCCGAGTGCTTACACAGGAGGCTTTCAGCTAATCTTTAAACAGGTTGAAATATATTTACACATCATGCCGAGAGACAATGGGTGTTCATTTCCAGGGGAATTACTCTGAATAATAGAGGTTCCACGAAAATAATTTATTTGTGTCTTACTTTTTTCACCATCCCAGGCTGCAGTTGAAGTTCCTCCGTATGTGGGAGTGAACCTGCTGGTGGAAGGAACCTCCATAAGGCGATCCAGACATCTACTTCATAGACAAACTGTTTCTAACCCAACTCTGGCCATGCAGTTCCCACTGGACCAGTCGTCAGAAAAGGTTGAAACGACACGTAAACCATCGGGTCAGAGGTCCTACGCAGTCTCCGCTTTTCGCCACTCAGGCAAGGAGAACCGAGCTGCTGGAGAGAAAAAGAGACAGTTGACATCGACATCGACATCTTCTAAGAGGGAACCTGAGGAGAGAGCAAATGTCCAGAATACCTCCTGCGTCCACAGGTCCTGTTGCCGTCTGGCATGTGAACAGCCTTTGGTGGTACACACTGAACCTCAGAGGAAAGCGCAATGTTTGGGTTTGAGTCTTGGTGCCAACGGGGCAACTCGAGTCCCACGGAGCCTTTCCTTTTCCCTCAGCCCTCCTCACAGCATGTCAGATTGCAAATCTCAGGCCAACCCAGGCCACGGATCACACATCTCCAGATCCTTCTTTCCCCAGAGAGCTTTTGAGCTACAACACAGGACTCCTAACCGGGGCTTTCCTTCACTCCGGGGTCCCCTTCCTACCCTGGAGGTCTTTAGCTTGCAACCAAACATTGTGGCTGGAACCACTGCCTGTCGTAATCCAAATGTGTCCTCTCACCCCAGTGTCCACAGGCATCAGTTATTCTGCTCTCGAAGGCAAAGCATGGATACATTTAAAGAAGAGCGCACAGGGGAACATACAAATCAGCGGGATTGAGTGTCGCATTCAATATTACGTTCACAACGTACCATACATTTCAGTAGTAAATTTGAATTAGGTTTTAGTTTGGTTGACTAGAATCTAAATATGTCGATATGATTTACAATGATGTTATGAATGTAACAGCAATCAATACTGTGTTGAAGTTTCTTTGTATTAAAACAAACAAATAAAAAGAGTTAATCTACTCAAGTGTCTCCAGTATGGCAGATATTCCGAGGTGACTGGGCAGAACATACGACAACAAAATGACCACTGTCCATTCTCTGCAGATAAATAATCTGATTTATGAATTTTAAATGCCCAGCAGGTGGCAACAAAGGCTCAATGATCTAGCTGCATGTTTATGCCAAAGCCTAACTAGAAGAGGGACTTAAAAGGAAAGAGATGTCAGTTCTTATCCAGATGTTGCCACACATTCAGAAACACCTGCTGTATTTGGTGTGTTAGCCTCTTTTTAAACATAAAGTCAACATACATTTCCTGAATAACTTAGACATCAATACACACTCAAATAAAAAGTTATTGATTGTTAACATTTAAAAAACAAGTCTGGGTGTTTTTATTGAGCTCCATGACTTTAAATAAACGACTGAAATTGGCAAACCGTAACATATATAATTATATTATAAGAAATATAAACAGACAGGAAACAATGGGGAAGGGAGACGGGTATGACGTGCAACAAAGGTCAAACCGGAGATGTTGTGGTGATGCATCTTAACCACCAGGCCTCCAGGTCCCA
The DNA here is from genome assembly GCF_949748355.1 of Melanostigma gelatinosum. NCBI lineage: Eukaryota > Metazoa > Chordata > Actinopteri > Perciformes > Zoarcidae > Melanostigma > Melanostigma gelatinosum. Next base: position 12,768,357 of record NC_136636.1, on the reverse strand, counting down.
ACGACTGACACGAGTATTAAAAGCATTATTTAATAACAGTAAATGATTTAACTGGCAGTAATAATGTGTTTACTACAGCTTTAAAGGGAAATAATGACATTTAGTGTGCGTCTACTTCAGTTTTTAGGACAAAACAAATCGTATCCACAGATAGTGGAAACAATGAGGTTTAAGAGTTTGTGGTGTTAAACATGGAGGTTGGGCCGGTGTAGAAATCTGCAGCATGAGATGAGCTGTGTTGATTGTAAGTGCAATCACATCGCTAAACAAAAGCGATTGTGGTAATAAATGGTATTCGTTGAAATGTATGCGTTTGTAGTGCGGGGAGTGTAGTTCCAGAAAGAATAAAACAGAGAAAATGTCTCCCTGTCAAGGCTGTTCACAAGAAGCAGATGGATCCTGACGATTGCCTCAGGAGCAGAACTGAAACGGTTTACACTCGCGTGTATTTACTTGTTGTATTATTCGTAGGAACATCTGCCATTACGCAAGTGTTCCCAGTGACATGAATGTTGTTGCACTGTAAAAGAATAGATTGCATTTCCTTGCTAGATGTTCTCTCTCTCTCTCTCTCACACACACGGCAATTTTCCACGGGAAAAAAATACTTTATTAATACACTTATATAATGTATACCAACATTTATAGACAAAATATGTACATCAAAACATCTTCCATGTAGGTCCCAAAATATAAAATCTTAAGTACCTCTTTCTATAGAAAACTAGCCTTCTGGTAAAACTTTTACATTCAACTTCTCTCCTCCTCACTCCTTTTGACTCCAGTATTCATACGTAGTACAGAGAATAAACATCTGAGATTTATCAGCTTTTCACGAGTAAAAGGCAACAGCAAGGACAAACACCAGGTTTGACTTGAGCAGAAACAGATGCAGAGTATGCAGACCAGGTCCAGCACAGTGCTACAGTTTGTACACAGTTTTTTTTTTTTTTTGAGTACAGAACGTACAATTGTCTGCACTCTGCCCACCTTCTATCTCTCCAGGCGGACAGAGTGCGAGAACAGGTATCAAAAATAGAAATGTACAAGAAGGCTACGAACAACAATTACAGGAAACCCATCTGAACTCGTCTGTTTGTCAATTAAAAACAAGCCTTCCCATTCAGTGGTCATGTGGTGGCCCTATTCCTTCATCCATGCATTGGGTGTACCTTTACTCTCGTCTGTACACATTTGAGGAAACCCTTGTGTATGGTGCCAGTCATCATCGTGTCTGGTTCTATGGGTATTCCCAGTGATGAGCGTAATGGTGACCTAAAGGACATGGGCAACAAACTTTGGGTGAAAAATGACCTCTAACATTTGGTGCAACACTTTTCTAAAGTACAAAGATGACGTGTCTCTATTGCAGCTACAAGATGCATCAGTCATAGGCATTTAAACTTGAACATCTAAAACGCATCTTTCTTTACATTCAACCAAGTGTGTGTGTGTGTTGGTGTGTATGCAGGGCAGGTCCAGTTTATACGATACATTTTGCACTGAGTAATACCACTGAGCATTTAACATTCAACCAGAGCTTTGCATCCTTCAAGTGTGGACGGATGTTGCCCTCTCCTCCGTCTCCTCTTTCTACAAGTCCTCCAGTTTGCTGCTTGACCTCCAGGATGAGGAACAGAGGACGGGAATGAGGATGGGTTATGGAAAGGCTCAGTCATGTTTTCATTCCTACTACTGTCTCTACTCCTGGGTACTAGAACAGGATCACCTCTTCACCCCGCTTCTCTCAGCCCTTGGTTTCCTGGTTGAGGGGTGGTACCTGCTTTAATGCCTGAAGGAGGGCAGGGGAGTCCATGGGGGTCTGAGATTTGGCTGGGGCCGGAGAGCCTCCCCTAGGAGACAACAGTAGCTGAGGTGGGGGCGGTCTTTCGCTGGGCATGGTGGGCGCAGAGCCTCCCATGCCAGGGTAGAGCATGGGCATGGCCCCGGGGTACCAGCATTTCTCCAGCATTGGCAGGTACGCTGCAGCAGACGGTGGAATGAGGTAGAAAGGCATGCAGAGGGGATGCGGAGGAGTCGGACGGTTGGGGGATACGCTCAAGTAGCTGCCGTAGCCGCTAGGCGATGACGTTGATGATTCTCCTCCCGAGTCCTCCGACGACTCCACCCGGGGGCGTTTGTGGCACGGCTCGTCCTCCTCTTGTTTGATACCGGAGCTCTGCCTCTCGCCGAGTGCTCGCTTCAGGTGGCTCTCATGAACGTAGTAATCTGGACGTCCCTGTTGCGCCCCAGATTCAGTCTTCTCCAGCTCTCCACCATAGCCGCTGTCTGTATCCGTATCGCTGCCACTCTGCTCACTGCTCATTGGAGCGTGCGCCCGCTGGATGACGGGCACACAGTTCCTCCCATAGCCTTCGCTGGGCTTCGGGGGTAGGCCGGTGGGCATCTCCTTGTGAGGTTGGTGCTGGTGGTAGGCAGGGATTTCTTCAGGCTGAGGGTTGGGAGGAGTGCGGGGTCGGAGCGGACTTTGCAGCACCTCTGCGGCTAACTTGTGAAGGTAATTGATCACATGGGATGGCGTGAAATCTCCATCAGTTTCATGATTGCCTAGATACTGAAGCATCTCCTTGGCACAAATGCGGAAGCCAGAGCGAAACATCTCCTCTGACTTCTCCTGGTTGACAGCAGGCTGATCTGTAAAGACAACAAGAAACCACACAGTCAGAAATGCTGCAGTTTGAAATAGACGTCCCTTTTCCCACAACTACAGCTATATTTGAAGTCACTTATTTGCCTGTAGTTCTGCACAATCCCTTCATTGTGCAGTCAAAACCATCCTGCTGCATGTGCTTATTTGTGTGTGTGTGTGTGTGCGAGTGATCTGCAGCTCACCAATTTGCATGCCGGTCTGCAGAGCAAGGATCTTCTGCTGCTGCTGCTCCAGAAGAGAGGTGAGGGCTTTCACGTGCTTGAGCGTCAGCTCTAAAACCACAGCCTTCTCCAGGTGGCCCAGAGTCTGTGGGAAAGACACACAGTCAGCAAATCCTCACCTCTTATATAAAAACACAGAAACTACGCTGTACTGCTCATGTTCACATCATCAAAACTCTACAACAGCAGCCATAAAGGCAAAAGTAATCAATTAGAAATATTCAATTTGATAGCAGTCTGGAGTATCAATTTGATTGCAAGTTCTTGTTTTATTGTTTAAACAAAGGCACATGACAGAAGACGCGTCCTCTTCAGCGTGAGCCGTCATCCACTGACTGCTGACGCACTCTGCACTGAGGATGTAATGCCACTGAACAGCCACTCGATGGTGCATGCCACTCAATACAGTGAATCCCAGTTCCCCCTCCCAGCCACAGCGTGAACTTACCGTGAGTTTCAGGTGCTCTGGTAATAAATCTTTCAACTGAGCGATGCACTCGTTTATCCGGTCACGCCTTTTCTTCTCAATAAGTCTGTGAGGCAGCTTGTAGGTTTCCTGCAGGAATAAACAGCATTGTTGGTTAAATCCAGCTGATCCTAGAGCGCACAGACGCAGCTCTTTATGATCAGAGGCAGTCACTCCGACGGGGAGGACTCCGGGAGTTATGTCATAGCAGAAATTCGGTCAACCATTTATGATACTACAGGCCTAGTGCTAGCCTAATTCCTTCCTTGTAGTTTACACCCTTTAATTAAAAGATGTGGTTATAACTGAACAGGTAAAATAATAACGGACCTTGCTGTCCTCCCCTCTCTTCATTCCTCGCCTGGGTTTATAAACATACATCGGGAAATCCATCCTAAAGAAATACAAAAAGAGAACAGTTAAGTGTGACGTCATGCTTTGGTGAAGCTGTAGATGCAGAATATGAACAGAAGATGAAGTGCGATTGAGGAAAGCATTTTTCAAAGTACAACTTACCCCTGCAAGTCCGACAGATCCGCCTGGTGTTTGGACAGAGGAGGCGGTTGCGCGCTTGGGATTCGCTCCATTATTTTCAATCCAATTATACAGTAAATTCGAGGTACTTCTCCAATACAGTTACGAATAAAAATGCATTTATTTCCGCGTGATCAAAATGTTGAGAGGGAAAAACAAGCATTTACTAAAATACACTGAAATGCCAGAATAAACTGTTTGGATTTGTATTAATTCCGCAGGGTTTCAACAGGCAACGAGTCGCACTGATGTAAATCGTTTGAAGTTAGAGCCTGCAATTTCCACGCCGTGGCCTTGCAGCAGAAGGAAGGTAACCCTCTTGGTGGCGCGTTGGGAAAGTGGGGGGAGGACAGAGCGACGAGTTAAATAAAGCGTCTGACTCTCCGCTCCGCCTGACCTACCTCTGTCACATGAGGCTCACGTGTTAAACGGCGCTGTATCCTCGGCGGAGGGACGGCCCACTTTCCACCGATAAGGAGCCTCAGTGGGCTGACGGCGGCAGACGTCAGGGCGGAGGGCGGCGCGTGTCCCATCTCGTGTACCTCCATGCTGAAGTGTGTTGAAACAAGGCTGTGCGCGCCACGGCGCAGGGAACGTGCTTGCATCAGGCCTGAGGCACGAGAGTCGAGTGGCTATATGCCCACTGCCAATGGCAATATACAAGAATACAATAGTAGCATATAACTGTCCTGATCATATCCTGCAGGATTCGTATAGAGCAGCGATGCAACAAAATGTCATCAAGTGCATTTAAGTCGTTTTTACCTGAGGTTTGCATCGAGGTTTGTTTTTTTACACTCACAATTTAATTGATTTAAAGTAAGTCTAGATTCCTGTATAACATAATAATAACAAATACCCAACATTCAGCAGTGTGTTCTATTTACCGGCAGGCAGGTGGGCTCCGGTATAAACACTGCGGTCACTGCGGGAGAACCACGTGCACCTGAGCGTGGACGAGCGTGTGCTGTGGGTTTGTTGTCATGAGGCGATGCAGACTGTCACGTTGGTCTCCTCATGGCCCCGGCAGCCTGCTGAGCGCGCAGGGCATATCCAGCTCATCCAGCTCACGGCAGCAGCTGCTGCACCTGTCTGCTGCAGGCTATGAGCGCAGCTCACACATGTCGGCCTACACGACATGAGGATGAGCATGAGCATGAAGGCCATTGAAAACCACATCTGAGTAACACAGTCATTCCTTTTTCTCGACAATATGTTTTGATCTAGAAGAGCACAATAGGGTTCAATCGTCAATAAGACAATTACAGGTATATTACAGCACAATGACCTGTAATAAAAAGGTAGTTTGTAGATCTCATATGAAAACAGGAAGCGTCACAACAATCAATGCGCAAGTCTTTCGTTTTTGACAATCCCATTCAAATCCATAATTTGTTCCTCTGCCAGTCAACGTGGACTAGAACGACACAATTGTATTTATTATAATTATGTGATTAGAGAGAAGCTGTAACAGTTTTATTTCATTTTTTGTCCAATGTCTCAGGATTTTGTCTGAAAAAAATCCAATTCAGCAAAATCCCTGCATTAACTGAATCATAAATCATGCTTAGGATCACAGAATCTTGCCGCACAAGCCAGATGAGATTCAGGAGCTACACAAACTTCGCTGACACAGCAGAGCTTGGCAGCATTTTGGTTATGTATTTTTTTAAATCAAAAATGTATTTGTAATCATAAGTCAGCTTGAAGTGCTATTTAGAGCATTTTGGCAAATCACACAGAATTGACTAGAGATAAATATTCTATTTATTGGCTGATGTTTAAGGTGTTCTCACCTCACTAAGAGGCACTCAATCATTCGGACTGTCCATCTATCTTCTCTGACAAAAACGAGCAAGGAAAGCAGCAGCTGTCAGTTCTTTTCACAACCTCAGATCTATCAGCCGTGACATTTTCATAAACAGATTTTTCATAGTTTCAGAAAAGTAGTATCTTTCACAGCAACAGTGTCCTATTCACCAAACAACCAAAGGTCCGTTAGAAAATTCCTGGAGTGTAATTAATTAAATAAAGATGGGAAAGGCAGTAGGATTCAGTAATTACAATATTACTTTAACACTGGTCACAGTGATGTAGCTTTAATTCAATAACACAGATGGAAAGCCCCTTGGGCGGTTAACGCAAATGTAACACAATTTAATACTAAATTTGATCTCGATTTAAAATCTTGATTATGGCACATTTGTTTCAGTTCACTTGTAGATCTTGAAATTGTTTTCATAACATTAAGTAAAATGTCTAACAAGCTTGAGAGCTGCTAACAATATTGTATTTACTTATGTGATGTGATATATATATATACTGCCACTGACAAATGGCAAGATGTCTGAATGCTAATGTTGTCAAAAGTGTTACAGTAGGCTATTAAAACAATGTCGGCGATGCCATTCTCATTAGTGTATGTTTGTTATAATAAAGTGTCAGTCTTTAGAAAATAACAAAGCAGTTTTACAATTTAAAAATTCTACATCTGCTCCATCTGTGCTGTGATGAAATCCCCAAAGGTCAAATTAAAACCCAAAATGTGCAACACCTGTATTTGCTCAACATGCATACATATTTCCTCATGCAACACGGTCGTAAGATAAGTGCACATCCTCATTTGTAGAGGACCACAGACAACGGAGTTCATCTACCGGCAATCCCCAAATTGACTTCCTTTCTCTCTTTCATCCGACTGCACCACGTTAGAAGCATGACACCACTCAAGCCGTCAGCGAATAAGCAGGCAGACAGATAATAGACTGCAAAACATCCTCATTACCTTCAGTTGCGCATATGTTCTGGTCTCTTCCTCGACTTCCATGCCGATGCGGATACCGTTGAACACTCATTAACAGATTATTTTACACACTTGTTTATTTAAATAGACTCCAAGAATGGAATGCACAATTCAGACACAAACCATCCATTCGTAGAAAAGTTCAGTTTGCTTAAGCAGCACTCCAAATGTCTAATCTAATATTGTTTCCCCCTCACAGACACTCAAACACTTAGACATTTTCAAGTGGGTCTTCTACAAAGTGCCTCAACAATTATTTGAGTGCTACAGAAAATATCGGTGTTTTCGGATTAAATGGATGATAGGAAGATTACATAATTCAGTGCAGGATTAATCTAATTCAACTGACTTTTTAACATTTCTCCCAAATTCAATTAAGTTTGGTTCACATTATGCTTCCAATGTGACTCCATACCACCACTATCATTAAGCACAGCATGGAACCAGCTTCAGAGTGAAGCAGTCACATGATCTGCTCCGTCTCCACAGTATGCTTTGTTATAGAAAGGTTACTTTCTAGTATTTTTCTTAACAAATATCAAAGTGCCCTGAAAAACCTTTTTAATCTAAAGTGTTCTGGACCGTGCAGAACCTTCATTTGGGATGGCAAAAAATGTGAAAGTGATAATGAATGGGAAAAGAACAGTATCGATTTGATAACAGCATAAAGAGACTTTAAAAGTAAGGCGACCTCTTCTGGATTCTTTACAGGTGTTATTTATCTCCATATTTCTAATATAAAATCAATACCAGTTCCCAAAAATAGTTCATTCTTATTTAGACATTGCATATTATTAAGTATTGCTGTCAGACAAAAGCAAAATGTGTTGTAGAGGTCATACAAACCTTCAAATACACATGTGACCTGAGTTTGCTGGAGCAACACTGAGGATCAAAACCGCAATAAAAGGCCACTTGAAAGCAATATCCCCTCAGGAACGACTTTGGTATGCTGTCAGTGTGGTGCAATGCAGAAGGCATTCAGGGTAGTAAAGCTGAAGTCAGTGTTTTCGTCTCCTAAACCCACAGGACTGGCTTCTCAGGTCCAGAGGCACTTGGTGCACACTCTCCCCCCCCACACAGACACATGCACTCTACAGGCCGCCAGCAACGTACTCCGATAACTTCCACTTCACTCAGACACTCAGAAGCACGCAAGTTGTAGGAACACTTATTGGAGGAGTCTGTGGCGAAATATACAGTCAGACATCGACCTAAATACATACTGGAGACGGACATGATTTGGCATTCTGCTGTATAACATGTGGCGCACTGACAGAAGTGCTAAGGCTCTGGTGATACTGTCCCCAAAGGGCCCTCAGGCAGGCTGCTGGGGATTGATGTTCATGTGAGGGGGATGACCAAGAAGACCAATTCGTTGCTTCTGCTTCCTCTGCTCTGTCATCTGCAAGTGGGAAAAGAAAGTCGTTTTTGCAAAGCAGGATTTAAACAAATACAGAAAAAACCTAAGTGTAAGAGTTAAAAATGGTCAATTAGTGAGCTTCAGGGGTGCTGGTAGATGTGTTTTGTTACATTTGGACAGAGCTAGGCTAGCTTTTTCTCCTTGGTTCCAGTCTTTATGCTAAGCTAAGCTAATTGACTGCTGGCAGTAGCTTCCTATTTACTGTACGGACACAAGAGTGGTATCGATCTGCTCAGCTAACACTCGGCAAGAAAACAATTAAGTGTATTTCTTCGCGGCGTAAAACTATTCCATCAAGACTCACAGGCAATGGTGTGTTCCTTAGCAATGAAATATTTTTTTAAGTGTTTTTAACCTTTTCAAAGGACAGCTGTCATCGCATACTGTGACTACGTATGGTGCATTTTTAACCTGTGCATGAACAAACCCATTCCAAGGAAGAGATGAGCGGCAAATACTGAAATAAACGACTTTATTATTAGCTTAGGCTGTCCGAGTCACCAGTTCCATAATGGCGATTGTACAACAGTAAGCAACCAATCCCCAATAACTCTTCCCATGTTATTGTTCATTATAATATGGTGGTCCTGAGTAATTACAGAACCACGGTGCATGTTGTCGATAACCTCCCAATGGCTGAACAAAGCCAAAGGCTGAAAGAGCCAATCCGGTTCAAACGGAGGGAAAATAAAAACAAATCATGTGTGATGTACAGTACTACAAACTGAGGGTGTGCATGGTTTACTGTCACATGATCTACCTGTTCCTTGAGCTCAGTCAGCTGTCCAGACAGGTTGGTAACCAGCCTCATGGTCGACTCAAGCTTCTCCTGCAGGTTCCTGATTTCATTTTGCTCCCCCTCGGAATCGCTGCTCACCAGGGACATGGCGCGCATCCGTGGGAACCAGTCCAGGTTGTGCTCCTGTGGTCGACCAAGCACATTAGCCACTGGCTTTTGTACATTTACTAGGAGCTAATAAAGCTAAATTATGTCAAAAAAGGAATAGGTAATTCTAACAGGTCGGTGCTGCCGTTTGTCAACAGAGTGCTTACATCTGAACTCCAAATGATGCTGGGCTACTGTCCGTTTTTTTTGCAGAATCATGCTTGCATGGTATCATTGTCACAGGAGTAACAGTAAAAGACCTCAGACTGAGCTTATGTAGTACAACGGAAGTCCCAGTGAACTGACCAACGATTCCTTTTCATGCTTTGGTCAGTTTAAGGGTTAGACTGAAACTAATGTACCGTCTCGTACTGTATTCCTGTTTGTCTGCAGCAGTCCGTTTATGTCATTTAATGTCTATGACCAGCGTATGTCAGTTGAGATTAGATAAGAGAAACACATTACTGTATGAAGGTGTGTGAAACGTGCCTGTAGGTGTTTACAAGTCTGACTCTGTAGCATAACCTGATGAAGCCTACTTCATCAGTTACTCTGCTAAAAACATGACGCCGATCTTACTGCTCTTTCATTCAGGATTGCTACTCCAGGGCAGCATGCTGTAATGATAATTGTAACCCATTTCAGGGAAAAGAGTAAGTCTGCACTGAGGAGGAGGATCCGGATGTGTGTTCTCAGGGTGTGTCTGCGCTCTTTATTTACCTTGATCATCTCAGCTACGTAGCTCTCGGGGCCTGTGTATTCAGTGGAGTCCTTAACTTTTACCAGCACAATAAAGAACAGGTAGTGCCACATGTTGTGCTCCTCTTTGAAGTGTTCCTCAAAGGTCACTGTCTTGTTGTCAAACTTGTCCCGCTCCAGGCCTAGAGAGGGGCAATAACACAGATTATTTATGGTACGAAGTTACAGCATTTTTAAGAACAAACAGGAGCTAGCCTCTATTACACCAGTATGTTCCGCAATGACATTGGGGAAGGGAACATTCCACTTTATGTGCTAGAATAATCCCCTCTGCCAATCGGTCGAGTTGCAATTTGCATCCAAAATGTCACCACTTCTTTCCCGTTTTCTTGACAAGATGCAGAGTGAGGTTGAGCCTGATTACCTGAACAGAAGTGATTTTAGCTACAGGTGTAAAAAAACACCTGCACAGGAAGTTACAGACCTGAAGACCTAAAAACCAACGCAAGATTGAAAGAAAGATCGATGGCTTAAAAAACACAGCTGGAGGATGGAGAGCCACTTAAGCCTGCGGAGGTTGGCTGCTAATCTCTGCATCTCCTGTTCCCTTGTGGTTCTTGTGGAAACCATAGAGACGGCAGCTCCCCCTGGGCCCTGGCCTTCTTTAAAATGAGTGAGTCAGAGCTGATGGTTGGCTGGGTGACGAACTGTTCTCATTCCACATGCTTACCACTTGTCCAGAGTGCACGACCCAACTTACGCACGCACACGCTTGCTCACCTTCAGCATGTGCTGCTGGGCTCACACACATGTACTGTACAGTTGCGCACACACTCTGTAGCGTGTACTTTTTTTTTTTTTGGCACTCACGCATATAATGGACATATAAGGAAATGCAGATGCCGCTGCAGAAAGGGTCAGAGTATAGGTAATCAGTGAAGTTGCACAACACAGATGGCGTGAAAATGAAGTTTGTGCTTGTGAGTGAGAGGGAGAAAATGTCTGGGCGTGTGAGACAGACATGAATTACGGAGGCGAGCAGAGCAGTGGCAGGAAGCTCTCATGACTCAGCCTTCTTTGGAACTACAGCTAAGTGAAAAAGAGGGAGAGGGAGAGGGAGGGGGAGGGGGAGGGGGCTGCAACAAACTACATGCACAGAGATACCAGAAACCACAGACACACCATGAAATCAAACACCCTGAAAGGGGATTTTGGGACTTTACCGAGTGATATGAGCTGGATTGTGGAAGAGAGTACTAATGACGCACAGTCTTTGAAACACAGAGCACATCCAACAACAGAGCACAGCTCTACCGGGTGCCCTGATGATTAGAGAAGTAATTCTGGCACTGGAAAGTTAGAGGTTTGATTGCAATGACAATATCATTATGAAAATATTCCAGCACAAGCGGCAGCAGAGAGAGCTGTGCCACATACGATAAAAGTGGGAGTAGATATATGAATGTCTGTGGCACCGTGCAATGTATTGCTTATTGTGTCACCATGTAGCAACTGAAAAAAGACATTCGGGAACAAACAACAGCTCTCTAAACAGACGAAGAGCAGTCTAACCGCAGATGAAGCAAGTCGTCTTCAGGACTTCTTCTTTCTTCTGTTTTTCACTCCTCAGGTCAGCAAAGGTGTCGATGATGACGCCAAAGATGAGGTTGAGGACGATGATGATGACCATGAAGAAGAACAGCAGGTCGTATATCACTCTGGCTGCAAACAGTGGCTCCTGCGAACGGAACAGAAACACAGCAATAACTTCTGTACAGGAAGTGTTCAGAGGTAGTGACTAGAAGTTATTAACTTTATTTTGACAACAGAGAACAATTAAAAGTCAATTTAAGGTGAGATTTGACTGTATTGTGGAGGGCTAATGTAGAAAGATTGTCCTATTTAAATGTATGACCCAAAGGGCAGGTCTTCACACCAACAGACGTGTAGGATGTTATGAGTTTAAAACGAGGTTAACCTTCGTCATCATGGATGTTAATGGAAACACAAGACCACAGGTGAAACCTGCCAGATGCTACAGTAACAGAGCCGGCAGAAAGATGCAGCCTGTTTCTGTCTAGGTAGGACACAGACAAATGTTTATTTTACATCATTAGCCAATCGAGCCACAACGGACTTCAATGTCTACATACTGTGCTGTAAGCACATTGGTGAGTCTCATTCACTCATTTTCCATTTTAGTTAATCCTTTAAAAAGTAATCAACACCAGCCTAATGCACTGCCACTCAAACAGAGGTAGCAACAATGTACTGAGCCACTCTTCCACCCATTGTGATTGTGTGGGTTGAATACGTGACTTTTTGGCCTGAGTTGCATTGTGTTGTGAATATGTGAGGCGGATAGTCACGTCCTCTTTTGACATTATTTGCGGTTGAGCCTGAATTCGGGGGAAATCTATCTTGAGGTTTGACTCCGACACAAGGCGGAGGTAGTACAGCTGCAGGGAAACATTGTGAAACCTCCATTTCTTTTTAAAAACAAGCCAGCTCACATGACCCTCGCTGCAGCAGTGGGTGACACGCACACACACACACACACACACACACACAGTTTTGTAAGGGGCCTATCTTCAGAGTTGCACATACCTCTTTGGAAGGCTTGCGGAGTACATCCCCTACACCTCCTCCACTCCTCAAGCCATGACTCAGCACAGTAACGATACACATAAGTAGAGAGTCGCATGTCCGCTCCATGTTGCTGTCCTGCTCACCGCCATTCCCCAAATCTGAAGAAGCAGAGAGGAAAGCTTAAATCGAATAATGTAAAAAGTGACTTCTTTTTATGGTGTATATCAATTTACAGACTCACATAAACAACCCTGCAGCACCAGAGAATGCTGTTTACACTGTAATGCTTTATGAACCGGTATACCACGGTCATTAGGACCACTCGTACATTATGGTGTTTGATGAGATTGCATTGTGCTTGTATTGTTCATACACAGTATAGACTCAAAGGAGTTATGATAAACAATCTAAATAGAGTATTAACTTGTTTTGAAATACTCTCTGAATATAAATATACATTAGACACCTGTTTTAGAGTAGGATTTGATAGCCATGCAGTCAGTGTAAATCGGGCATCATCTGCTATTTAAACATCCTCGGCGTAGTTGCAGAACTTAATATCTGTTGGAACTTTGTTTACGTGTTGTGGTTCAAAGTGTGGCGGCGGAGAGTCAAAGCAGAAGTGTTTTTGTTTCGCTGGAATGTGACAACAGCTTTGGTTGAACTTGTGAGCCAGACAGAAAAACAAAGATGAACATTTCTGAAAGATTTATCCAATTTGATCAAGTTTACAGTTAATAGACGAATGACCTCTGACCCAGTCAAATGGTGATCCGCCTGCTAACTGTGTGTATCACTGGCCAAATTATTTTATCGTTTTTATGTCTTCTAAACACTTCTGTTTTTACTGAAATGTGGTCACATGTCGATGTCATATGAGGGCCAGTGAGGTCACATGAGAATGGTTTGGCAGTTATGTGAGAGTCAATGGAGTCACATGAATGAAATTGTGAATTGGTGTGAAGCTGCAGAACAGAACGAAACTGCAAAAACATCAAACTATTTTCCCTTCACTTGTCTTTTGCCTGAAGAGGCTAAGGATGATTTCCAAACAGTTCAGCTCTACAATACATTATTTCCAGTTCTCCACTTCTCTTAGACATCACCATGAACAATTCATACATGGGACCACTTTAACTTCCCAAATATAGAGATTAGTCTAGAAACTTTGACCCCAGACTTTTCTAACCCTGCAATGAAAATGAACCAAATTATAAACTGAGTTTGTTGTTATCGCCCATATGAAACCCAGTGTTGCACTTTACATTACCTTCCTGCAGGGCTTCCGTGGTGCAATTCTCACCAATCCCTCCCAGACACATTCTTGCAGGCAGAAACTCACTGGCCAGACTGGCTCCATTTTCTAGAGAGTAAGAACGAATGTTGCAAACGTTTCCTTGTCTTTTCAAAAATGAAAACCTACATTCTGTGATCTTTAAAGCCGTTGGTCAACAATGATTGCAAGACAGGAGTCTGCCCTCACTCAGAGTTGTGTTGGGGATACGATCCACCTCCAGGATGAAGTCGTCTTTGAAGAAAATGTAGCCAACGATGGAGAAGAGGTAGACCAAGATAAGAGCCAGCACAGCGGTGAGCACGATCGAGCGTCCATTACGAGTAACACTCTTGATTACATTCAGCAAGGTCTCTTCTCTGTATACCAGGTCAAACAGCTACAGAGGCAACACACACACGTTAACAAAAAGGATGAACACTTAAAAATAGATTCATGTGAAGTGACTTAAGGACGTATATAGTGCATTACGTTAGGTTACATAATACCATCATCTGCATACAGGGAGGCCAGTGTTTGATGCTCGTTGAATGTGAGGTTACACAAGAAAGTACAAGAAACAAATAGGTTTGTTGGATTCAATTTGCGGGGTTTTTTTCTATTACGCTGAATCAGCTCAGTTTTCTCTGTCTGACATGAATTACATGATTTTTCAGCATCTTGTTATTAAAAAAATATGGAAATATGTTGCACTGCATCTGCAGAGGAGCTGCTTGGGCCCGTGTGAATGGAAGACGTTATAAAGCAGACCTGAGGCAGTTAACACCTCCACAACAAGAAAAAGACAGAAACACCATTGAAGCACAATATCAGGCATCTTCTGGCAAGTAGGATATATATGGAAAGCTAAGGCTACATTCAGAGAGACGAGTAATATTTTACTCATGGTTTTAATTTAAACCTGCTGCCCTTCAGAGTAGGTTTGTGTGATTGTTTTTGCAAAGCATCTGTTCTTAGTGTGTGTGTGTGTGTGTGTGTGTATTCACAGGGTGTGTGTGTGTTTCTCTCACCAGCAGACTGTAGAAAAAGACATGGACAAACACCCCCAGAGAGCAGATGATGAGGTAGAGGAGGTGGTAGAGGAACTCAAAGTCAAACACCATGGCTCTGTAGCCCCGTGTGAAGGTTCCTCGGTTCCCCACGAAACTTATCAGGAAGATGATTTTATTGCACACCTGGAAGATGAAGTCTCTTTAGTGATAACAATAATGGACAATCAACTGTTAATAATTTAAATATTGGAAAGTCGTGGCCTTGGCTCAGGGACAAATACACAAAATGTGGCTTTTCAAGGTAAATGAGGGCACATTTAGTATGTTTACGTGCACATAAGTAACCTGCTTATTGTTTGCTTTCTGCGGTAACTTGGTTTCTTCAAAGATCATTGAAACCAAACACGAGGGAAAGGGATTAACAAAAACCCGGTCAACATGGCCTCTTTGGATGAACCGGAATTCTTGGTCATGTATACACTTAAGCGAGTTGGTGAAAGGGTGTTCTTTTTTCTTTGAACAACAATGCATGTACGTGATCCATTTTAACAATGAAATCTTAAGTCTGACTAAAAATATAACTGAAACTATTGGCGGTTATTTGAAAAATCCACACAGCTGCAAAGCAAAAGAAAAGAAAACACACGGTTCAACAATGTCAAACACAATCAGGGAGACATCCGACTCCTGACCAGCTGCATGTAAACTCAATTTTAGAGCAACCAGGTTACTGCAGTCCATGGTAACGAGTTCTCTGATTTCCTGCATTAACTTGAGCTCTCTCAATAACCCAGTTTCTTTTGTACAGCTAAACGTAGCGATTGAGGAGAGAGATAATCGAGGTGTGTGCAAGACTTTATTTTGTGTGTGTGTGTTTGTGTTTAAGAGCACATCTAGAAAATCTCTAGTGGGTGCAGGGGTGTCGCTCTCTCTTGGCTTCAGTGACGCACTTCTCGCCCTGTAGCGCAGCCAGGCGCTGCCAAGGAGAAGTGTGAGGCCAGGGGGGCAACACCACCGGCAGCCGGTGCACCGGCCTGCCAAGTGGGCATGAGTGTGAGCGAGAGTTGAAAGAAGAACTGGAACTAGTGCGGTGGAGGTTTCTCAGCACGTGAAAGTACATACCCAGTGCGTGTGAATAGGGAAATAGAAATGGTCTTTAACATTTCTCTGGGGAACATTACAAACCACACAGACACACCCTTTCACACAGGAGGAGAACATTTAAAGGGTTAGTTCACTCAATATACAAACATGTTAATCGCCTTTAGCAGCCATGCAGATAGTTTTGACTCAATTTGTCCACATTTTCAGATATTCTGAGATTTCTGCTCCTACTCCAATACAATGGAGGGGAATGAATTTCATCAGAGGTGCTCACACACGGTCAGTTCTCATCGGGACGAGGTTCGTCTGTCGATACTAGAACTTTCATTTGCAATAATGACATGACAAAATAGAAAAGCACAAAACCCTCACATTTCAGAAGCTGGAAACGGAGAACATTCGCCATGATGATTGAAAAATTTAACTATTAATCGATGATGAAAATAGTTGCTGGTTCATTTTTGTTTGGCTCAGTTAATGAACTAATTGTTTCAGCTCTGCAAAATTCCATTTCCTTCCCTTGAATTTGAGTGGCAACACAAATTTCAGAGACGGATATCTCACCAGCCCGGGAACTTAAACCATAACTAACTGCGTGACTGGCAAGTTGGGTGAACTGACCATTTAAAGCAGACTACTCACATTGAAGGCACCCAGAAGGAAGAGGGTGGGCTCCAGGCCAACAGAGAAGATGAGGCGGAGGATGGTGATAATGACGAGGGCACGAATGCCCAGCGGTTGGGGCATGATGACAACAATGGCCAGTGTTGCCAAGATTCCCATCCACAGCAGGGCAGAAAGGTGGGGATCCAGCATCCCTGCAGAAGATAAATGCAGGTGTTAATGCACATGCAAGGACTCTTGCTACAATTGCTGTATTTGACAAGCCTGTAACATAGTGAATTGGTCATACATTGAATATTAATGAATCGTGTTGAGAGGATTACACCGCAGCTTAAAAGAGGCCTTGTCTGTATTTGAACTGTTCTGTCTCTCAGGCAGGCCTTGGGCCTTCATTAGTGAGACTTTTAACTCAGAGTCATAACACCCAAAAGTATATTACGTACTTGTTTTCTGTGTGTGTGCTTTAAGCTTTGCTGAGAGCCTACCTTATTTATTTATTTATTTAAAAGGGACCATGTACAGTTTAAACACAAATGTCTCCATTCGATGCACTGTACCAGATTGTAGCTTAAGCTACGGTAATTTGCATCTGCAGTCCCTTGGCAGGTCAAACAAGAAAACAACAACACAGTAAAAGGAAAAGACATAATACAGAGATATACCACAAAAAACATACAAGACACCCAATACAACGCGACACACAAATAGCACATCAAAACCTTACGCGTCCCTTGATCCCAAGGTAAATCCAGGATTAGTGTCCGAGACATGGGTTTCATGGGGCAATAAATCACTCAGGCTAAAACCCCGGATCAGGTTTGATCAGCCTAAAAACGAGGCCACACCCAACCTTCTGCCTCCGTTACTGACCCCCTTTCTTAAAGCACAGGGCTAACATGTGTGCAAGTGTCCATGTTAGTAAGCACTCTATGAGCGCTGGGCATTGAGTACTCGGAGAAGACAGAAAAGGAAAATAAATGAATGTGTTGGTAATAGAAAGGTAGAAAAAGATCAAGAGAAAATGGTGAAAGACAAAGAAAAAGGAAAATGGGGCAGAACTGCAAGGATTGAGAAAAACAGTGCGAGGGAGTTGTAGTGAATGAGAAGGCAGAGGGGGAGTACTGCGGGTAAGGGAGCCCTCCTTCCCTCCCCTACTTCCTTGACTATCTCCCTCTCCTTCCCTTCCTCCGGATTTCTCTCCCGCCCAATCCCTGTGGAGATCACATGACAGGTGCCACTTACATAACAGCCATCTCTAAAAATACCTCCGCTGAAAGATTCATGAGGAACGGGCCGGGGGCAACACACAGCTCCAGTGATGTGGCAGACTGACAAAGTGGTGCATACGTGCACTCACAAACTGTCTCGCTACCTTGCACTTGCGTTTTTATATGCAGACGGATAATTGTGCGCAACTGTCTGTAAAATCAACAGTTGAGAAGCCTGCAAGCATGCACTGTCGGTGTGTGAGTGTGTGTTGAGTTGATTGGTGCTAACCAAAGCTATTTGTCAAAAGACAAAACAACCTGACCTAGATCCCCTGCTCTTATAACCCGCATTCTAAAGCCCCACGCAAAGGAGGGAGGAAAGGGAGAGAAATGTCTGTGCGTGTGTGTATGTGTGTGTATGTGTGTGTGTGTGTGTGTGTGTCTGTGTGAGTAAGAGAGAGAGAAGGCAGGGGCCCAAAGCCATAAAGTGCCCGTTAAAGCTGGCCAAAGGTATGCTGGAGTCTCACGTGATGTCTTGCACACAAAAAGAGTTCCAGTGAAGAGAAATACAGTCAGACCTGACTCATGTTGTGCACTCAGTGTTTTACGCTGTCTGCAGACCAAAAGGAATTTAAGTTACCTCAACTTAAACTTATGATTGTATTAAATATCGAATGATTTAATTATGCAACTGCTGTATACAACACTAACAAAACACAACAATTAACACCAAATAAATGCTTTTTGTACTTCATTACAAAATTAATAAAATACTGCATTTTGTGTTACCTAGCATAGCTCACAATTTCAACAGATAAGGTGACAAGAAGTAAAGAAGAAGAAGCTTTTTTTGAGGGTTTAAAAACGACAGTGACATTGGTAATGTATTCACCTTGTAAGTCTGTGTGTGAGTCATCATCTCAAAATGTGTCCTGGAGACACCGACTGTAGCAGGAACCACAGAGGCGGTCTACACACACTGCTGGTGTGTAGATCAAAACGTAGGCAGAGTTCGGAGATAGCTGTGGTCTGAGCAAGCGATCTGGCAGTAGGGGGGTAGGATGCCCCCCCCTCTACGCCGCTTGTCCGATTTGCTTGCGGCTAATGTGATCCCATCGCAAGATGGTCTCCAGTGTCATTTGATATTCTTATTGTCATATTCTTTGTTCATCTTTTAAATAAATGTAAAGGGCAATGGTAATTTACATGAGCAAACTTTGTCGTTTTGATTACAACACACTGTTTACATGAATCTATGACGCATGGAGCCGTTTCAGATCAGAAACTGAACCCACTGATGGAGTTGACAAACATCGCAGAGGAGGATTTTGCTGCTGAATAGCTTGCCTCCCCTCTATCTATTATTTTCAAAAAGCCACGTCAGTGCAGGCTGTGACACGTAATAGGCTGTTGGTAGCAGAAAGAAAAACATGTCAGAAAGCCACTTTGTTCCCGTTTTGCATATTTTAAGTCATGTCCTTTGTTTACCATGGTTTTAAAAATAGTCTGTATGCAACCTACAGTGCGTTACATACGCATGTGCCGCTTAGATGCTGCATCAATACAAAATCAACATGCATGAGCGAATTCACGACAGGAAGAGATAAATGTTTTATATTCACGAAAGAGGACCGGGACTAAGATGACTACTTCACAGGAAAAAGCATACAAATGATTCTAAATGATTGAGCCACTGGAAAGGTGAAGTGAGATCTCACACTATTCTTAGTGAAGGGATGGAAGCTTGGTTCGAGCTCCGTTTTAAAAAGCCTGTTCTCACACTCGCGTGTCTTCTCATATGCAACTGACCTGCATGTACACCCTCCAGGGGGTAGAAGAAGCAGACCAGCAGGTTCATCAGCACAGCCAGGTTGAAGGAGATGTTACTCCACACAGACATGTTTCTTGAGCACCAGTACAGGACCGGTTGGGCTGGGGGGGGGGGTAAAGTGAGACATTTTGCTTAAAATTTGATCACGCACAATATGATTTAGATAGGTGGTCTATGAATGTTGTTCTGTTTGTAAATTCTAAGATCGCAAAGTCATCAGATTGTCCAACCAACAGTTCAAAAGTCAAAGATGATCGATTCAAATGATATAAAACACAGAAAAGTGGCAAATTCTCACATTTAGGACCAATATTTGACAATAATGAAAAAGTAATGAATCAAAACATAACTCAATGATCAAAAATGTGTAACAAAGCTTCTGTTGAATAACTGTTAAGTCAACGAATTGTTTCAGCACTAAATTGATTATTACATAACCAAGTTGTAGTAACAACTTGTGAGAGTCGAGCTCAACTGGTTCTCCCTCCTCATACAGGAAATACTGTTACATAAAGTAACATGAGGACATAAATCACAGAAAACAGACAAAACAAACCAGTGAACATTGTTATTGTTTGTTGAAATGTTGATAGTGAAAGGTCAATTTAAAAAGGTCAAAATGAAGGAAAAGACCCTAAAACTTTGACCTTTCACACACAATCTGACTTTTCGTCGAATATTTTGTGGAAGTGGAAAAGAGAAACAGAATCAGGGACTTTTCTCTGTTCGTTGCCTCTTCTGAGCGAGAGACTAAATATGGCTTTGTGTGGGTATGCAGTCTTGTACGTGGATTAGAAATGTGACCGAGTGTGGGTGCCGGTGAGCAAGCATGCTCTCAGTTGCGATTCATAAGGTTAATGTACAAATGTTTCACAACTCAAACAATGTGGAAAACCCCTGTCTGCTTTTAGACAGTGGAAACACGCACACACATAGCACTAGCACACACACACAGGGTGACATTGTTAGCCCTGCTGTAGAGTTGGGGATACGCTTCCTTTTTCCATATCCGCTTCGAGGTCTATCCCCGCATGCATTGGGCAAGAGGCGGGTTAGACTGTCAGTGGGACACGTACTCACGCAACAACCTTCACGCCCACAGTTAATTTGGAGTTTCACGATTCACCTGCATGTCTTTGGACTGAGGGGGGGAAACATGCAAACTCCACATAGAAAGGGCCGTCTGACTGATGGCAATCATTGAGCCACTATGTCGCTACCAAGTTGGGAATCGTCATCACATTAATGAAGAATCAAGTTAATTCATCAAGATTATTGTCACTGGCATCTCTGGTCTGAAGCATTATGTAAACTGTTGAAACAATTAAGACGATGGAGCCAATAAACAAAAATGAATCAGCGACAGTTTTGGTAATTGTTTGACTAATTTATCAAGCAAAATGCAATTGATTCCACCTTCTCAAATGTGAGGATTTGCTGGTTTTGACATTTTTTTTATTTATATATTCAATCTAAAGATATTGAATATCTTTACCAGTTTAGTTAATCAAACTAAACAAGAAATCATGTCATGCTGGGTTGAGTTTTGTGATGTTTTGTATGCGATCACTATTTTCCGATTTAAAATTTAAAACGATTAATCTGTTATTAACACTAATAATAATAACAATGAACACAGTGAATTGAATTAAGAGTATCCAAAATCTCATTGGGGAGCTTTGAAGCGAATTTGCACTTCTCACCAAATCCTGTGCTTCAATTAATTGTGTAGCACCTATAGAAGAGTTTATTCAGCCAAATTCAGGTGAATGATGAAACCCTGTGAATGAACATTTACTGATACAAACGTCGTCCTGCATCCTTTGACATAATTGACCACGACATGCACTACACATGCTCCAACTTGACCCCACCTCTGAGCTTCTTCTGCCAGTTCATCTCATCAAAGAGTTCCTCTGCTCGCAGGAAGAAGTCGTTGATCTTGCTGCCCTGCTCGTCTCTCTCTGTGGTGAAGTAGACTCGCAGCTTTGACTCGGTGGTCAGGAACTCACAGATGTTGGGCACGGGGAACACTATCTCCTCCATGGTGCGGTCCTGGCGCACAATCTGAATAGAGACACACCGTCACCGTGGCATCTGTAGGTCAACATTGTTGTATACTTGCAAGGAAATCATCACAAAATATTGTAAAATGTGTGAAAGTCTACTACAGACTAACGACAAGGACCTCTATCTGAGCAGTGTGTTTGGCGTAGAACTCCAAGGCCTCATCTCCCTCTCCGCTGGCCCCTCCTGGCTTTAACATCATAGACAGCTCCTTATTGTGACGTGCCAACTGTTCGGAAGGAACACAGACAAGAAGTGAGCGTGCCACTCAAAAACAACACCACATGGATAACGTGCGTGTCGCATCATATTCCTTTATAAACAGAGTAATTGATTCGCGAGAGAAAAAGCAGACCTGGTGAGCTAAAATGTAGATGTTGTGTCCAACGTTTCGGGGGGAAGCAGCATCGTGTTCTTCCTCTTCCCTGTTATCATCCTCCTCCTTTGTGTCCTCAAATTCTTCCTCCCCCTGTAGATAGGCTTTCATTATCACTTCCACCTGGACGGGGACACACACACACGCACACAAATCCATGCTCTGTGATACGGAGTAGCTAAGGCAACAGCTCAGTTGTATTTGAGATGTGAAAAGGACACGATGCACAACATCATCTCCTCACCAGCTCTTTAGGCCTCATGTTGCACAGGATCCTCTCTGGGTTCTGGCTGTCGTGACGGCTCTCCATGATTGCAAGCAGCAACTTGGATGCATTGTTCTAAGAGTGAC
Organism: Melanostigma gelatinosum; assembly: GCF_949748355.1. NCBI lineage: Eukaryota > Metazoa > Chordata > Actinopteri > Perciformes > Zoarcidae > Melanostigma > Melanostigma gelatinosum. The sequence continues at coordinate 12,746,218 of NC_136636.1, read as the reverse complement.
AGAAGAGACAGAGCAGGCAGAGGAAAGAAAAGCTCCAATATAAGAACTTAAACTCGGTCAGTTTCTACATCCAAGGAAAACAGACAGAAACCCGGGGGCTCTAGAAATAAAAGTCACTCTGCAGTTATTTGTCCTGGCAGGCGAGCACAAAAGCGAGTTTATGGACAAATGAATGCCCAGCTCTTATACTTTTAGTGATATTCCATCCTGCTGTGAAAGGAAAGTACTGCACAGTTTTGTTTTCTAATTTCCGGCCCGAGACCCGAAACCCACATCAAAAGGTATCGATTCTTCCTATGAAGCCTTCCTCACCTTGAGCTCCAACACCAGGTCCATCCGCTTTTTCCCAAGTGGGTTGATGTCATTGAGGATCAGGGCGATGATGATATCGATTCCATTGGACTCGTGTGTGGCAATGCAATTCTGAATGACATTTAAAAGAATACAATTATGAAAGAGACGGAAAGTGCCCTCGTACAGTCACAGAGCTGCCCTCTGGCATAGTCTCTTTCAGTACCTGGTTTTCATGGCAGGGGCCTTGGCAGTACTCCGTTAGACTCTCCAGAGTTTGGTTGATGAGGGCTACGTTCTTCTCGTTGATGTACAGTCCCAGTAGACCGAGACCCCCTGTGGTGCTGCCGCAGATACAGTCCAAGAACTGAAGAGTCTCACACACAAGGTTGTAGTTGTTCTTGTTGTTTTGACAGCGAAGAAAGTTCTGAGGAGATGAAAGTGGTTGGGTTTGTGTGACTGGGACTGACAGAACTGGATGCAAACCGAAAATAAACCAATCAAAACCAAATCAGTGAAACCAAACAGTAAATTGTTTAGCTGCAAATTAACATTCTGTCATTTACAAATCACTCCTCTGTTAGTCAGAACTCAGAAATATGGATGCTAACTCGCTCTTTGGTCTTCTTAAACCTTCCACTGTGTTAGCCTTCATCTGAACTGTTGAACTTGACTGTTCCATCAGAAACGGGCCAACAGTCACTGGGCAGGAATGTTTGCAGGATAGTGCGCTGGAAATCTTTCCAGAAGGGTTTGTTCACCGACAGGAACCGAACTTCTTACATTCTAATAAAAGCAATCCGAGTGCTGAAAAAGTCAGCGACAACCAGGAACAATTTCTAGACCCACAAAATACAAAAGAGGCTAACAGGATATGTTCTCATAAAAACTAAAGTACAGAGTGTTACACAGGAAAAAGCAGATTTTTTTTCCTGTGTAACACTTTTTTTTATTTTAAACATGTGCCAGAGAAGCCTTCTCCATAGCCTAAAGAAGTCAGGTCTAGCCTGTCATACAAATCTCAATGGTGATTAAGCGATTTAGCATCGGTAATAAAACCACGAGACCCGTGTTTTAAACCCGCAACGAAGACACAAAAGAATGCAAGGATAAGATGCCAAAAACATGGTTTAGCGTAAGAAAGGAACTGTAGTCAAGCGTGATCCCCAAAGAAATCAGTCTTTCCCACCTGTAGGTCCCGGTTGTGATTCTCACAAAGCAGCTGGAGGAAGCGAAGGATGGGCTGCATGATAACAATTACAAAACTCATTTCTCCCTCGTCCTGGTTCTTGTCCCCAGTGCTGGGGTGGCCGTCGGCTGAGTTGAAGTGGTCCTCAGGGTCTGCTTCACGCCGGTATGAGTTAAAGGCCTTCTTGGTAGCAGTCGAGGCCTCTAATAGCTGCTCTCTCACATCCTCTGTCATGACCACCGCTGAGTCTTTAGCTAAACAGAGACAGGCACCAAACAGGGACTATGAAATCAGTCGAAAGCCACAAAAATCCTCTTTCTACTCTGGATTTGCAAACAAAGTTGAATCATCTAGGATATATATGTAGCTCGTCTTAGCATCCTTTGTTGGCAACAACCTGACGTAAATTCATACTTCAGATCATAGTATGTGACCTCTGACCTTTTTTGCGTACAGGGACGTCTTTGTCCTGGCTGTCATCGTCTCTCTTTCTGTTTCCCAGGTCGCTGGTATTTACCGTCACCGTGGCTTTGATCTCCAGCTGGGCCAGCTTCATACGGTCGTAGAAAACCCTGAAGAACTTTTCGGATTTCTTGTCTTTTGTCAGACGGCAAAAGAACGAACGCTAGAAACAAGAAACAAGAACAGAAAAAACCAGAGATTGTGGATGTTATGGTCTTGCTTAATGCACTTTTGATAATCGATTCATCGTGTCAATCATTCTCCAAGCAAAAACAGAAGCTCCTCTGGTTCCAACATCTCAATGTAAAGATTTGCTGCTTTTCTCTATTTCATACCATTTCAAAAGATCAACATTTTTCACTGTTTCCTGACATTTTATAGACAAAAAAAAACTAAAACTGCTTAAGCGCTTATCGAAATAAAGCCCTAATATAAATGACCACATGCACTACAAAATCAAAATTTGATTTCTCCCTCCAAATTTGTATTATGCCACTGATAAGTTATAGAGTGCAGTGAACTAAGGTCAAAACGTGAACATGATCCTGGGACAGGAAACAGACTTTAGGTCGGTTTGTTTAAAATTCATTGTGTACACATTTTCTATTACATATGGGGAAACCGATCTTGACGGGACCGTCACAAAACATTATATAACTATAGTGATGCAAGTCTGGATTTACTACGATGGGAGGGTTTGAACGCTGAAGTTATGGCTGTAGAATGGGGTCATGCTAAATTGGAACACTTTGGAGCCTGTGAACGCAATGTTTACACCATGTTTCAGGGACAGGGATGTTGTTTTGATTATGTAATCTGCTGCAGCCTATGGAAAGGCTTCGACGCGCAAAAGCAGTCTCACCAATCACCAATCTTACGTGGTGAAAAGTGACACAAGAGGGAGAAGCCTACACAGATAAAGAAACAGAGTTTGGAGGGGGGGGGGGGGGGGGGACTGGGAAAAATGAGTTAGCGGCGAAAGACACCAAAGAGGGAATAAGGGAGTAAAAAAGCAGAAGATTGAGAGAGGGGAAACGAGAGCAAGAGATAGGAAGGGAATGCTATCAGACAGTATCTAGGCCAGTGCTCAAAGTTGTTACATAACCATCTGTCTTTTCAGGTTAGATGTAAAACTGGGCTACGAGAGAAAACCAATAAATTAAAGTCACAAGGAAAGCGTTCAGCAAAATGGACAAAACAAGCCTCGCTTCTCCGACTTCAATGAGACTGTGAGGGTGTTTGCACGAAGGATTTTACACGCATTGAAATGTTAAACACACGGCGAAATCTTTTCATTCCAAATTGAGAATAAACAACGAGCCAATTAAGTAGCCAAACAAGACAGCGTGTGCAGCTTATTAACTGAACACAGAGCTAACACAGTTTTTCTACTGAATCGTGTCGCTTCCATAAGAAACGACAACATAACGGTGTGCTTGTGCGCCAAAGCAGATTCCTGAGCCTCACTGTGCCCCACCCCGGCCCTCCACCACTGAGCAGAAGCCCTCCTGCACGTACACACTCTGCCAACACTAAGGAAAGAGGAGATAGCAGCGTGGGGAGGGGTGTGTGTCTGTATTAGGGGGGGGGGGGCTGACAAGCAAGGCCATCACGCAACTAACAACTTGACGACAGAGTGGAGACGGCAGAGACGAGGATTAGCTGCACCGCTGGCAAAACACTCACAGCTCACAACTCACAGCATGCCCGAGGAGGGAGGTGATGGTCATTCCTGGCTGTCTGTCTGTCTCTGCTCACATTACAGTGTCCTCCTACAGGCCGCTAAAATGTGGGCCTTCGAGGGGGGGGGGGGGGGGGGGGGTTGTTGAGGCATGAGGCCCAGGGTAACACACATGGATTGGACCAGAGCAAACAGAGAGAAGCCCCCCTACCCTTCACCATTACATAACTCACACAGAAACAAACACACTTGTACAGTACAAGCACACACAAGCTGGAGAGCGCTGACTTTTACACTCACAAAACCAGGTCAGCTGTCTCCGGCATAGGCACATGCCAATTTTGAGAGGACACACCCACATATCACACATACAGTACTAGATCTCCCTAAAACTCGTAATGTAGTCACATTCATTTTCTACTGCCTATCCTTTCAATCATGTCGCAGTCCTCGAGACAAAGACCCCAGGGATCCTGCATACAGGTGACTACTCGGCCCATAAGTCGGAGGTTTAGCATCGAGTTGTTGCATTTTCTTTGTCTGAAATGTCTCTGGGATATCCCAGGCGAGAGATACTGCATTCAGACTCAGACAGTGTGCAGTCGGGCTCACAGTGCAGGGTTGGCAGGACTAGCACCATGCCAGCAGGGGTATTTCATCTCATGGATCAGGGTTACCTGAGCGATTATGGTTCACTGCGGTAGAGGTGAGCTCGTTTGATTGATGGTGGCTGGGAGGGCAACGTATTGGTCATATCAGAGTTATTAATTATTGTGTCCAACGTTGAAAGTCTTTACCGGCAGCAGCAATCTGAAAGAGTCATTTTTTTAAACCGTCCGTTTCTAAGAACTGAACTGAGTTTAGTGGATTGAGTGAGTCACTGAAACAAAGACAAAGCCTTGTACATGAAGCTGGAACACCGCATCGAAGAAAAAACACCACAGAAAACTTTCATTTGAGAGTTGTATGCGAGGCTGCGTCTTAAAATGAACCAAAAATGAAAACCTAAACTTTCACATCTAACCACAATGCTGCTTCTGTAGTGTTTTTCGATGCTGGTCCTTACACACCCGATGGCAACATCTGTGCAGCCTCATCGAGACACCATCTGTGTTTTGAGATCACTGGAAAAGCAAGGACCAGAGTGGCGTGGGGAGGGATGACGTTATGGATAAAGTAACACATGGTGGTCAAGGAGAGAATGGAAGATGAAGGAGAGAGAGGAGCGGCCCCCTACAGTGTTGGGTAAACACAGTGTCTGTCTGTATCCATGGCGAAAAACCCTGAGTGGAATGAGACGAAGAGGAGTGGGGGGTGGGGGCGGACAACACTGAAAAACAAGGTCATCACGCTTTCCCTTCTCCCCTTCCGTTCCGCCACTTGGCATCAACAAAGGGATGTTATGTAACAGCTATTTATACTCGCGCTCCCTTTCCCTCTCACGTCAAGCAGCACCACGTGCAAACCAAATGCTGCTCTGTTCTCCTCCAAGTCCTTTTCCTCCTTTCCTTTGTCTCTTCCTTCTCCCCCCCTCAAAGCAGCCGCCTCTCTCTTTATTTTTCCACCTGAAAGAGAGTTTGTCGACTGCATTGTGTTGCTTTTGCAATATCGGTTAAACGCACCAGCAATGCAAGACTTTTTTTAGAGGGAAACAAAACAGCATGCCATGCGGTTACACAACAGATGGCTGAGGAGGGAAATGTCACAAGTTGCAATGTCACAACACAATTCACAGCTGTTTTGAGCGCTCTCGCACAGCTGTCACAGAGGAGCCAACAAGTCCAGAGAGCACTGAAATGCATTGACTGTAAAACCTCCAAAACCTCCAACGGCATGTATGCATTAGCTTTGCATGACTGCAGAACCAGAGGGTGCGTGTGGATGTAGTCAGTCTTCTCTCATCGTAACACTTAAAGTTTACGGAAAAGGTATGCCTGATTTATGAATTTGAACTTTACACCGTCCGTGAAAACATATCCGTTTATTTATTTTTGAAACGTACACGTAGGAAACTGTCCAGTAACTCAAAGAACACAAATATTTGTACTATGTGGCACGTTTCTAGCACTGCATACAGAGTAGGTTCCCCGAAAAGAAACCTCCCTTCTCAGAACAAAGAATGCACGGGTGAGAGCAGCTCCAGTTTCTCCTCAATCCCCTCTGTGTTCCCCCGTCCCTCCCCCCCCTCTCTCCCCACTGCCCCAGTTCCGGAGGCCCAGTATGACCCAGTTTGGGCCGACAAGAGAGTGCAAGGGAGCGGGAGAGGCTGGTATGTTTTGTAGGCTGAGACATTCCTCATTGTTCATTCACATCGGGCTTATGTAACGCAGACGGATCACGTGACGTAGCGCTGCAGCAGCCGTGGGAAGCCAAAGCATTATCTTCGCCACAGTGGCTTCCTTGCTCTAATCTGATTATGCAAGCCCCTTGCTTCCACAACACCACACAGATGGAAAGCCAGGGGGATCAACAGACAGAGCTACAGATCGATGGAAAGACAGGGGGATCAACAGACAGAGCTCCATGCAGATGGAAAGACAGGGAGATCCTCAGATCAACCAACAGACAGAAAGACGCGGAGATCAACAGACAGAGCTACAGATCGATGGAAAGACAGGGAGATCAACAGAGAGAGCTACAGACAGATGGAAAGACAGGGAGATCAACAGAGAGAGCTACAGACAGATGGAAAGACAGGGAGATCAACAGAGAGAGCTACAGACAGATGGAAAGACAGGGAGATCAACAGAGAGAGCTACAGACAGATGGAAAGACAGGGAGATCAACAGACAGAGCTACAGACAGATGGAAAGACAGGGAGATCAACAGACAGAGCTACAGACAGATGGAAAGACGAAGAAATAAACAGACAAAGCTATAGAAAGGTGGAAAGACAGGGAGGTGTTAGAGTGGTTAGGTTAAAGCAAATAGGGAAAGAAGAGTAAGTTAAATTGCCTAATGCACACATCTGCCCAGTGACAAAATTAAGAATATTTTACAATATACTAATCTACAAACTATGGCCTTGATTAGCAGCTGGCGTGGCCTTTGAGCCAAATGATGGTGTGCTAGATATGAGGTGGAGGAGAGCCGCCTCCGTAATGTATATGTGCAGCTATGGTGGCCCAGTGACCCACATACTGTCGATCCTCCCGTCATAAAAACCATCCAGGGGACGTTGTAGTCTTTCCACTGAGCAAACCTAAAGATGCACTGCACGATAAGCTGAGCCTTTACGTAGATAACTGCCCATCAACTTTAAAACACTGCAGATCAGTTACAGTAAGTGGAATGGATAAGTGTGTCATTTGTATTATTTTACAATAATATAGATTAAAACATGTAGCAGTTGAGTTTTTCAAAAGTAGACAGTTGACCCAAGGATGTCCCTTCAGTTTCCACATGTGTACGGTGAGAGATTCAGGGGTTAACTAACCTGGATGGTGGTGTTTCCACCCTCCAGCAATGCAATAGCCAGGAGGATGCTTTCTTGGAAAACACGGTCACTAGTGGTGTTCATGATGAGGTCAATGACCAGGTCAGAGGCTCCCTCTTTGTCCAAGTGACACTGCACCTCTGCCAGGCTCATTTCTGCACGACTCAGCCCCCCAGGACTCCCTAATGCTGCAGAGACAGAGACAGGCCAGATCAGAATCACATGGATCAGGTATACGGTTTATGGGATTAATACTTTCCAATCATTGTCCATTCACATCATGTATCAAATATAGTTCAATAAGAAACGCCCTGCATTTAAAACAGGAGCTAAAATTGTAACTTCAGGAATTTGCAGGTATGTTCAAAAAATGCCCATAAGATAATCCTGAGTGAGACACACGATGTTTTCATGTGTTTAACAACCCAACGGTACAATGAAGGGGAAAAGAAATCACCTTGCTCTTACTTTAGTAATACAATAGTTGCTGCCATCTTACTTTTCAACATCTGCAAATGCAGAGGCCTGATACATTTGATCTACATCTTCATATTGTATCATTGTTTTAGCTTGCCCCTTTGACTTGAGGCTTTACCCCCTTCATTTAACAAAAAACAAGTATAATAATAACTATATAATTCAATCATCAAAAAAATCTCTCATATATATATATATATATATATATATATATATATATATTCTAGTTTATTTAGTGTTTTTCTTTAATATTTGACACATTAAACTGCAAAGCTTGATATTGAAATTTGACACAATATTGCACATAGAAACCTAAAACGAAAAGAGGGAAAAGGTAGCACTCCTTTAATCATACAATAAATGGATCCAGGTTAACGTATGGGACAGTCATTGCAAAGTCAAAAATCATTGATTTAAAATAGGCCAGATTTCTAACTGTGATGCTCACCCTGTGCTAATTTGTGTAACTGTACAGCGTTGTGGAGTTAATTGCTCATGACTTTGCCTGCACATTTCCCCTCCGAGGCCTCATCTTCAGCCTACATATGGAATAGTCAGCCTGGCTCTTGTTTCTGCAACAGGTGCAACGGCTGTTTTCACGGGAAGTAGCAGACTAGTCACCTAGCAACAGCCAAAAGTGGATCATTCAGGGGAGGGGTATATTTCCTGTGATCGGTTTTCCAACATCTTGGTGCACATGGGAGAGATGGTGAACCGGCAACCATTGGGGATTTTCTGTGTCTTTTGAGTTTAGTTGAAAATGACAACATCTGGCTCATTCATCACAACTGTACGTCACGCGTTATATTCATAAAATATGGTGTCACACCCACGTTACACTGAATGTGAAAACACTGCCTCTCGCGCCACAGCAGACAACAAGCCGTTCTGGTTGTGAGGTGAATGTGGCAGCACCGCATTGACATAAAAAACCCTCACAGCTCATATCATTGGCACCAACATGTCCTCCAAAATCTACATGCAGATAAAATGTTACATCATACATATCAGAACCAAACACTCAAATAGGAGAAACACTGCACAAAGAATCAGTATTCAGTATTTTGACTGCAGCTATAGTTACACAATGACCCCGTTATCAGGCGGTGATAAGAGTGAGGTGCTCTGCGTGCTCAAAGGGCAGCTTCACAGTGCAACTCTGGAGCTGATAACCGGCTCGGGGCCAGACAGATGGAGTCCCATCCTAATATAACATTAAGAACATTGCTTTACTGTGACTTTAGGGGCAGGACACATTTTGGCAACCCAAAAAAGGTTTATCTAGACTGCCCCCTAACAGCAGTAGCAGTTGCAGTCATTACTGGCAGCAAAGTCATGCACCTCTTTGGCAGAGGACTTCGGCTCAATTACAGATGTTGAAATCAGTGTTTTTGTGGCCTTGTGTGCGCTACACAACTACACTCGTTTATTTCTGCAGTTAAGAATGAACAACCAACTTCTGTCCTCGGTATCAAAAGCTGAGCAACAGCTGTCCCACCTGATTGATTTTTGCCGGGTCCTACTGGACTGAGGGGGCCATTGCTAAATGACGTCAGGCTGTCCCTCCTCCCACCACTTCGATAAAAGTTGCCATAGTAACGATTCACCAGAATCTGTCTCAGTGCCTCGCCCTACGAGAGGGAAAGAAAGGGAAGGATGTAATGACGTGAAGTCAGCAACAGGGAGAGAGATGTTGTATAACAGGGATAACATGCATCATCATTTCAGAAGCACATAAAGACACCGAAACAGACCCCCAGAAGATGACAACGACGTGCTCTTGTAACACACAGTTATGGAGAAACCGTTAACATTTCAGTTAAATATCGAGTTAAAAGAATTGCCACATTTCTATGCAAGCAAAACTTGCAGACACAACCTGAAGTTCACGTCATTCACCGCCCACACAGCCGACACGGACACGTTTCACAGCAGCAGCGGTGACCCTATTCAGTGACAGCGCGAGGTCCGTGGTGTTCACCGAGGCAGACCTGGGTCCAGCCCTCCCACACTGTGACTCATCCACTGGTGAGCCGGCAGCAGCACGACTTTGTCGTTGTTATGGCAACCACAGCCCATAGCTACCTGCCAGACCTCTCGTGGGATAAAGTGCAGGAAATGAGTTTTTATTTTTTTTTGTGTTCGTGCGTGATCATGTTCAAATCATTGTCAACTGTGGGTGGTCCGTGATAGCCGACAGCAGCGTTATGAAAGCTCCGCTGCCACAGTTATGCTCTGGAGTTATGTATAGGTAGTAGGTGTGAAGGACGTTATAATAATTATTCCATCATTTTATTAGTTAGTCAACTGTCTGTATTGTGTGTACCGCATGGTATGATCAGCTGTAGTCAGAAGATGCTTCCCTGGTCTCTCTGGAGAATACTGCTCTTTCACTGAAGTCTTGACCCAAATCCTGATAGTGTCCTGTCATCTAAAATGTTGGCACAAACCGGGCCTGAATCATATCGTCTTTGTGAACTTGTTGAAAAAGTTGGTGAGTAATAATAATAAAAAAGCAGCATTTTAGATATATGGTAATTACTACCCTCCTGAAATAAATGCAGGGCTGTGATCATATGAGAACTGAATTGTATCAACAGCTGAACAGCCGTTGGACATACCTGCTGGCTAAAAAGCTTCTTCTCTTGGAGATGATAATTATATATTGATTAACTCCAATCAATATTGTTGATCTGGAATATCAATATTAGAGCTTGCCTCTTTAATGGAAATACCTGACGCTTTGTGGAGTCCCTGCATTTAAATAAACCCGTTAGATAAAAGAGGCTGTGTTCTTTTTCTTCCTTCAGGTAAACAGTAGTTAGGTGGTTTGGTGTCACTTAAAGCAGGGAAGGGGAGTGATTAGAAACACAAAAAGCAGGGGGGGGGGGAAAAGGCACAAAAAGGTAATTTTAAAAACTTGATATCTCACTCTGAATCTCAGAAGTATTGAGGTTTTCAGTTAAGCTGCCATGCTGTTGCAAGTACCTACCCTCTTCTGGTCCTCCAACAACTTCTCAGGCTGGTTCTGATCCAGCTGCTGGGTGCAGTGAGGAGTGTGAGCAGTGGTCCAACAGATACAAACACAGGGTTAGTATTCATGCAGGCAATTGGCAGGTGAACAACCAACTCGTGAGCCTTTTTAACTGCTTTAAAAGTGGCAATGCGAAGGTCTGCTCGGTGTGAATTGTCATGCATTTACTGCAACGTTAGGAACCAGAGAAGCATTATGGTTGTGGCGGTTTTAGACGGGGAAGACAGGAGACGTGTACAATGTTGACGATTAATACCATGTTAAGACATGTCCAGTGTGATTTGATTTTTTTTTCTTGTGTTTTTTCTTAACTTTAGTTAATTATTAATTTTGTAATTGCTGTCTCAGAGTGAGTTCGGGAAATGTACTTATTTGCGGTTGTTCGGTTGGCTTAGCTTAACAAAAATACTGGAAATGGGGAGTAACAGCTAGCCTGGCTCTGCCAAAAGAAACCAGTATTTCTAAAGTTCCCCGATTAACATGTCATCTCTATATTTCTTCAATCCTTACAAACACTGAAATGTAAAAATGATAAATGTGGGTTTTTTTCTTAGCCGGTCACAGCGACTCCCTGGAATCTCTGCAGTCACGATGGCGATAAGACTCCAGGAGGTCAACAAAGATAATAAGCTTATTTCCCAAAATGTCAAACTTTTCTTTTAATATTTCAGGAAAACTGAGGAAAAAGCTGAACTAAAACCGGAACAGTCACTTAAAGTCAGGAATGAGGAAACACCAGGTGGAAGGTTCTTGTTTTAAGCCATTTTGTAATCACCAAGAGTAAAAGGAAACTGGTAAACGGCAATGTTCTACATAAATTGTTATGTAAAAGGACACACGAGAGGAGGGACGGGCGAGAGGAGAGGATTGGCGAGGGGCGATGGGGTTAGAGTTATATAATCACACCAAAAGGAACCAGGTCACTAAACCAGTGACACAGAGCTGCTTACAGTGGTCATCTGGCACCAAAAACACAGAGGGCAAGTGGCAGAGCAGGTGAAAGACAGAGAGGATGAGAGAGCGAGAATAACAAACACAGTAGGATCAAATAACTGACAGTTGACGAGTCTCTCTCTGTCAGTCAGGGTCACAGGGTCAGGGTCACAGGTCATGGTATACAGTACTGAATGGATGCATATTCAGAGGGTGGTTACTGTTGCTTCTGTATGCACCACATATGATAAGTTACCTTTATCTATATCATGTCATGACTCTGCGGTGTACTTTTTGGACGTGTGAATTTGAGCCAAGTCAGTCAGACTCAAGTCACATAACCATAGCTGGCCCTCACCAATTGGTTTCCCTAGACAAGATTTTAGCCAATTCCACCACCAATCACACTCACACTGAAACTGCATTGCTTTGTCTTTGGGATTAAGTCATACCGATGGAGCTGCATTCCTCAAAATGATGTAAGAAATTCTGCAAACACCTGAAAAGTCTTTCCAACTACTGAATTTAAGGTGGGAGTAACTGCCATTAACTCTAGATATGTACCGTATTTGCTGTTAGGGTGATGCTGCAGGCAACCCAGAAAATAGGGCCTATTTAATAGGCCCTATTTATATTGTTATGTTGATGTGGGCTTTTTTGTAATATTTCGAAATAATCGTACAAAAATATCATTAGTGACTAGTACAAAAATATGAGAACTTTTTTCTGGATGGAGGATGGCACAGGCATTCTTCTTCACCACCTATGCCAAGGGACGACTCTGCACATATCTGATGCATCCATAAAATTAACACAAATTCGCCTTTTCACTTAACCTGACATGTTAACTTCCCCTAGTCCAAATATATAAAATATATATAGTCCAAATATATATAAAAAAAGCTGCAACTGGACATTCAGTGAGGCCGTTGAACAGAAAGGAAGCATAAGGCTCACCTTAACTGGTGTCTAGAAATACCCCTCGCTCGAACAACTGACAGCTATGCTTGATAGTTGAATAAGTTACTCCGTGAACTATCAAAAAACAACATCAAAGGGGTCTAACCATGGCAGCACATGCGAACAACAGGTTCCTCAAACGGTAGTCAAAAGCTGCAGTACACGCTGTCCTGAGAAAAGACATATTTGCAGAATCCCCTGCTCAAAAACCACAGCTTCCACAGCCCCCAGCCCGACAAAGAACATCTTCAAAAGCGAAGTGAGACAGAGCGAGCATGTGAAAGTGACAGTCAGTGTGAAAGAAGAAAGGGAAAACGCAGAGTAGACTATCATAAACACTTTAGAATACTCATATTCAAATGACATTTCAGCACATATAAAAGCTACACTTTTAAGTTGACCATGGAGCTTTTTTATTTCTTATATCACTCATAATATCCAATATTTCCTGTACTTTTGTTGACGAGCAAAACTCGTCAGCTTTGTACTTGTCTTGAATTATTGACCTGAGACGTGACTTGGATTTTTCTGTGTCAGGACTTCAAACGCACTTTTGACAAGCACAACAATTGCTTTGATCCTGCCTGAAGACAACTGGGTAGGGCAGAGTTCAGCAGCAGGTCAGGGGCCCATATACTGGAAGAGCAACATCTTCCAACGAGTCTGTGGACACGGCCTCACTGTCACAACTTCAAAACACAAAGAAATATGTTGATCAGAGTACGTAAGTGCAACTAATCATCCCCGGTCTGACCACAGACACCACAGGGTAACCCCTCACAGCTGCCACATCCGCCTTAACGATAGTGCATTCCACCAAACTGGAAACTCCCCAGGGCAAACCCCTGATCAGTCTCACACCTCACAATGAAAATGCGTACACACACACACACACACACACACACACACACACACACACACACACACACACACACACACACACACACACACACACACACACACACACACACACACACACACACACACACACACACACACACACACACACACACACACACACACACACACACACACACACACACACGAAGAGGGAAGTCAGCACTGTGTATCATGAACTCTCGTCTTGCATAACTCCGACAGCCAAAGAGCAACAAATGTAGCTGATATTCACCTTCCTGACACTTAGCAACGCATTGGGGAGGTAAAAAATGCATCTCATGCTATCTCTATTTTTTTTTTAAAGGCATTGTGACCCCAACAATTTCATTATCAATCATATACTATCATGCCATACTGCTTTACTCAAAAGGGCGACAGAAGAGTCAACAGCCAGCTACGCACATTCATGTCACACCTACACAAACACTCACAGCCAACCCTATGAAGTTTACACAGTGTGGGTGTGTGTTTGCATCCATGTGAGTAAGGTTGTGAATGAAAGTGGGGAGTATAGATTTGGAGTAGCTGATCAATTGTGTCACAATGATTTAGCGGGGACCAAAAAGGGGGAAAAGAGAAATATGAAGATTGGCACATTGGGGTGGGGAGAGGAGCAGGTTTCAACTCAACTGACACTCTGCTTTTCATGTGTAGACAGACGGAGATACAACATTTAACAGGTGTGTGTAGGGATCATCGCTCTCTCACAATCCCCCCCCCCCCCCCCATGATTGCAACTGGCATTTACACACACAAGTAGTGTGGGTAAACAGCTCCTCCACACTTTTATTGGCAATTACAGCTGAAGGTCACACATCGGCAGAGGGGCTGGGTTCCAGGAAAAAAAAAAAGCCCGGTTCTTATGTAACCTCAGCCCAGAGTTGGCAGGGGCCCGGGAATCGTGCAGCTCTCAGGCAAGGGAAAACTAGGACACAGCCTCGATGACTGCCTCAGCTCCTCACACTCATGCACATACACAGCACGCACAGTCACAGTGCCTCCCATTGGCGCCTCAGGGAGGTGCAGGGGAAAGCTGAGCATCGTCAAGACACGATACAAAACTATGATGACCTCACCACCAGTTTTCCCTCAAATTCTGGAAACATATATGGAACGTCCCATTATGTATTATTGAGTCTCTATTATTGTCTCTTATTTTTCTTTATATGCCTATATCTCTTTTTTCACATTTGTTTTCTGTTTTCATGCTGTGTGTTTCAGTGTAAAATAAAAGGGCCTCAGTATTAAACTGGAATTGATGTTAAAATATACAGTAAATATGTCTCCCAAGTTGACTTTTACTTGATGTGGTGCTGACAGCGGCAGAAAGTAGGGCATGTAACTGCAGCACTGGCAGTTTTCCCCAGACAGCGAGTGACTCACCTTGAAACCTGGAATAACAACTCTGTTGCGCAACATGCAGTCAGCCACAGCGCACATCTCCCCCCCCCCCCTCCCTCTTTCTCACAGTTTTCAGTTGATCTACACACCAGTTTACGGCAGGAATCAACGTACCACTATTTGTTACCAGCTGTGCCTAAAGCCTCCACCACCTACAACACACAGCCACAGCAGCTGCTACAGGACTATTGAAGAACTACTAGTAGTAGAACACAGAAAGCAGCTCAAGGAAACAAGAGCACGAGTAGAAGAAAAAGAGAAACAACCTTAGGCATATCCATCTCATCATCAAAGGCCCTGAGCTGAAAGAGAACAGAGGGTTTAAGGGGTTAGATAACAACACAGGCAGAAGGAAGCTAAAGCAGAGCTCATTGATACAGCATGACATACGAGTTAAAATTGTGGATATTAGCCACAGTGAGCAGAGTTGGTGAAGTGTCATACAGTGGTGAGTGCAGTGAGTATGTGACCAGTCCTGCCTTACCGACTACAGAGGTAACTGTGACAGGAAGAACAAGCCAATTCCCTTCAAAATAAGGGTACTCACTGGGTGCGTGGCACAGTGATGCAGTAAAATGATATTCAACTACACCTACATGGATACATCATTTAATCACATATTGCATAGATCTCATATTGCTGTTTCTATGTGAAACCTTGCAACTCAATCTTTGATCATGCGTTTCTTCTATTTGTAGTTCCTGCAAAGTTAATATCTATCTCCGATCAGAAATCCAATGTATGCCCCAGCTTCAAACCCCCCCCCCCCCCCCCACCCAAAACAATCAAACCTGCAATATATTTTTCTACAACTGTATTAATGCATTTCATACAGCACAATATACAGTAAATGCACTTATACGGTGCATCACCCCACCAGCTTCTCCTACCTTCTCTCCATAACCACGGTCTTTTGTCATCATCTCTCGCAGCGTTTGCAGAACTTTGATGCACAGTCTCTCCTCGTTTTCCTCCAGCAGCTGCTTGGTGTGTTTGATCAGCCTGCACGAGCACATTACTTCATAAGTCTAATTCACAATGAGAACACTTACTCACATGCCAATAATAGACATATTTTGCTGAAGAAGATATTTACAGTACTTACTTGCATATGAAACCTCCGCTCTCGCACTTCTTACGCGAGTCGGTGTTTTCGGGGAAGAGCAGCTCGGGCCGATGCAGCACGTCCACCAGAACCGACAACTCAGCCTGGACCAACGGGCGCAGACGGTCCTCGAGAGCGGACACAATGTCCTACAGGGCAGAAATAGACGCGTCCTTACTACTTGAACAATTTGACACACATCAGCAAGCGCAGATGCTCACAAACACTGCACCTGCAGCCTCTCAATGATGTTCCTGTAGTCCCGTGAAGCGGTCACCACAGAGTCCCTGCGAGCAGCATTGCGAGCAGAAAGTCTCCAGCTCATGGCCGTCTTCTGGACAATGTTGTTGGATTTCACAAACAGGTTGTTCACCTGGTTGTCCAGGTCCACAGGAATGGCTATTGCTCTGCCTTTCGCTGGCGGGGGTACACACAGAGACGCACACAATTAGTGTGTGACGATAAATCAGCTCCAGTAAACTCTCCTTACTAGTAAATGTGATGAATAAGCATGACTCAAAATACTGTTAAACCAACCGCAGATGATGGACTGATCGAGACATTAAGGGCTTGTGAGAGAGGCGTCGACATAAGTGAGAAGGATCTTGATCTTACCAACATCAGAGAGCACCTTGATGCAGTTCTCAACAGAGCCCTTCTGGACTGGGACCAACCAGTTACAATGGTAGACCCTGAATACTGCCTGCAGCAGCTGCACAAAGACTGGCTGCCTGGTCTGAGAAGAAGAAGCAAGACAAAAAGTGTGTGAGCATGTAGATTAGCATATGCATCTATCTGGACTATCGGCTCTCGTCTTTAAAGAAAGAAACAGGTCCCTCGACAACATGCAAGATATGCATCTGTCATTTACAGTGCAGCACCAACAATCTGGACCAGCAGCTTTGTCTTTTAATAAAACAAACATACACCTCTCCACACAGTGATGTAGATCAGCTTGTGTGACAGCACACGTAGTCAGAACAGCATGCTGACTCAGTGGTGGTTTGTTACTTTAACAGGAGACCCCGAGCAGACGTTCACCGAAAATGAATTAATGAGTTCCCTCTCAAAATACTCACACATACAAAAATACTGAATTTTCTCTCACACCCAACAATAATCTGTAAACACCCAACTCCGTGTTTTATCCGCTGAATTGAACAAATACCTGAAATATTTTCCCCAACAGAGAGGCCTGCAGCAGAGGATACAAGCAGTGAAGACATAAAACAGCCCGGATGCGTCACAAACATACTTCCAAATACATTTCAGAGACATGCATTACTGGAGACGTGTTAAACGCTCTATAATAAAGAGCTTTAAATCGTAAAACAATGTGATGTTTGTAAAAAGTGTAAGATGACAGTCCAAACATTTTTCTTTTGTAATTGCATCAGAGTTGACCAAAAGGACAACCATTATTTTACCGACCACAAAGTTATTCATAAAGCGCTGAAAATATATATTTTGTGAATTCAAAACAATGTCTATGAAACTATGACAGTTTGCTTCATTAAATGGAAAAAGGGAGCACTTTGTATGCATGCTACAAAGGAAATGATTAATCAGCACAACAGGATGCCAACAACCAGAATCACGACTAACCGGTCTTAACTTCGTAATGTCTGATTCGCTCTTCGGGATCGTGACTAACATTACTCTGATGAACACAAACGAATGGGAAGAGAAGGAGAACATTCATTCTCCCTCAACACTCGCAATCATGTTCATCAGATGAAAGAGAATTCTGAGAAACTCCACGGAAGCATTGATTTGACCACTTCACGTGAAAACACTGCAGCGTTAGTCATCTGAAAGTTAGACTTTTGATTGAGGGGTTTCTCTGGAGTCATTCCATTTGTTGACCATATGGGGTACCTAATACAGATTCATACATATTTGTACTTACATTATTTCTGATGGACAGCTACAGCACGACACACAGTGTGCACAGTGAGGTTAGCAGCTATTTGCATGTAAATATTAAGGGACAGGAACCCCTGAATCTCGACTATCTGTCGCATGCTTGGTTTTTCTCGGTGTTTACACACCTGCAGGCTGGTGCTCTGGTCAGAGAAAGGTGAGCTGAAGAAAGTCGTTACGATGCTCATGACCGTCTCCGTCACATATCGCTCCAGAATGATGTCTGCATGCTTACGGTCGCTTGTATTGTTGGACACCTGCAGACATGAACATAATTACATAATTGCTTGTATTTTACCAATCCTCATTTCCTAAGTGAGGTAAAAAGTTGCCGTAGAGCCTCCCGGTGTTGCTTACTCGACAAATGTCAACCAGGAAGTTCTCAAAGAGTTTCCACATGTGGTTAGAGGTGTAGATCTCCTTCATTTCCACCTCGGTGTCCACATAGCAGTGGTTCAGGAAGTTGATATAGGCGATCTTCACCTGAGAGATTAGGTATTAGAATAATTAAAAGCATGAAATATAGATGCATTGAGAAACCTCTGTATAAAAGAGTGCTTCCTGCATCTGCTCCATAACTGGCTTGTTGTTTTCTCACACAGTCAAAGTCTCAGCATGGCTCAGTCTGAGGCTAATCTCACCTCGGGGATGCAGTCCTCATGGGTCACCACGCGCACTATGTCATCCAGTGGTAACAGGCTGTTGCACTTGATCTCTGTGTAGACGTTCTTGCCCTCAGTGCAAACAGCCAACAGCTCCACCAAGTGTATGTGGTACATCAGCGGACTGTTCTCATCCATGCGGTCCCGCTCTGATCGCATCATCTGGACCAGTGTCTGGAAGGAGGCGCGGTCATTATAGAAGACCAGCACATCTTCGCCAGCGTTCACCAGCTGTAGGAAGGAACCAATATACACGATTACGTCAGTACATCAGGAGACATAGCAGCAGCATAGTTCAAACATTAAAAAGGAGATTAACAAAGCATGACCTCTGCCATGACGATGTCCTGACACTTTTTGATGAATTTATTCTCCGCTTTGACAATAGTCTGAAGGAACTTGAGGTACTGGACATTGCGGCCGTGTGTTTCGATGCAGTGGACAAAGTGCTGAACCACGCGCTCGTTGATCTCACTGCACAGCTGGAAGTTGTCCATGAAGATATGCTGCATGGTGATGGCTTCTAAAATCTGGACAAAAGAAGACAAAAAGAGAGAGGAGCACCAGAACACAATAACGGTGCTTAAATAGAAACACGTGTGGATATCAAGTGGTGCGTCGTCTTGTTAGGACTGCTCACCCCTGGGTTGAGGAAAAGATTGATGTGCTTGTGCAGCAGGGCTTGGTTCTGCTGGTTTCCTGCACAGAAATTCTGTAGGAACTGGTGGGCTAGCTTCATGATATCCTGCATACGCACATCTTCTCCCTGGTGGGGAAATGGCTGATGTGAAGGTTTGTCCACTTTAACGCACGCACAAAAAGCATGGCACTGAACAGTTTACAGAGAGTGATGATTAATACCTTCTCGTAGGGAATCTGGAGGAGCTCAAGGACGACAGCATGCGCCCCCATGTTCCTCAGCAGCCTCTGCTGCTGTTTCTTGCTCTTCCTACCTGACAAACCTTCTTGGACACACAGCCTGCTGAGCCGCAGCAGGATCTGATAAAGAAGGGAAGAAAATGGGAGGGGGTGAGGTATGTGGAAAAATATGTGCAACATAGGCAGATAAGAGCTTGATAACTACACTTATAAGTGAGATAGTTACCTCCTTTACCACCCTGTAGTTGTAACTGCTGGTGCTTTCTGCTTTCTTTGGTTTGTCTGTGCCCCCTGAATCTCCCTACAAGGTTCACCAGAGACAATGCATCAGAGAAAAGGGTCTTACGCCAGTAAAGATAGTGTTAGTGGTGAAAGGCTTTCAAGTGTCTGTGTGTGGTTCTTTTGGTGTAAAATATAATGCACCCTTTTATGCTCTTGGTCAGTGGAGAGTCCTTCTCCCCCATCCATGCCCTCGTCTGGCCCCTGCCTCTTGTACACCCAGAGCTCAGACTTCTCTACGATAGAGCGCAACTGGTCCAGGTCTGACTTTATCTGCTTGTAATTTTCCACATCTTGGCTGGTGACCAGCAGCTGGACCTGTGAACACATATATATATATTACAACATAAAGAACAGAGCAGACGACGCTGATCCCACATGCATTTTTGTGTGTCGGCATGCATGTGTCAAAATTGTAAAAACAATAAAACGCACAACAAGTTAGTTCAAATGGAAATGGTTTTAGTTTCTTCCATTGTGAGCTGTAGCTGTAAACTGTAGGGGTGGGGGGGGAAATCGATACAGCATAGTATCGCGATATTTTGCGTGGCGATATTATATCGATACACGGATGCCAAGTATCGATATTTTATTATATAAACTATTTAAAAAAATAAATAAAAAAATAAATTGCTTTTTCAGTCCACTAGATGGTGCCGAGTTGTTTTCTGGTGAAGTCAGCAGAGGTGCCGGGTCTGCGTGGGTGATTGGTAGGAAGTTGGTCGAAACAAAGATGGAGACATCAGAGAAAGAACTCATAAAACATGTTGTTGACACAGTTTTCCTTTGGGGACATAATTTGCAGTTGAAAAAAGTAATAAATCGCAATATATGTTATCACAATACTCAGAATATCGCAGTATCGTGATAATATCGAAGTATCGCGATAATATCGTATCGCGAGATCTCTGGCGATTCCCACCCCGAGTGAACTGCATACCTGCTTAAAAGCCTGCAAGACCTCCTGCCTTTGGCTGAAGTGCCTAAAGAGCAGGTGGAGGGCTCTGGACACCAGAGGAGGATAGTCATGCATGGTCAAGTGGAGAAGGACCCTCAAGAAGGTACGGCCACCATGATCGTCCAGGTCCAGTGGCGTGTTTTCTTCACTAGACACACACACACACAGAGCACACACTCAAGTGTAAAAACATCCTCTTTCTTGTATTTTGTGACTTTTCCTTTCTTGAAACTGGGATTACCTTCCACCAAATATCCCCTCTGCCTGCTCTTCTATGTTCTCAAAATCCAAAGCTCCTGGAATAAAAAGACACATATTTGTAAACCAATAAATTTCACTGGCCCCACATTTGTATAATATGCAGCAACTGATGTTACCCTGACCTGGCATGTTGTTAGGTCCTTCTACTGCTCCAGTTATAGATAATTCACTCTGAGAGTTACTCTCATCAAACTCCCTCTTAAATATAGACAGCAGACAGGAGATCCTGTAGTCCAGGCGGACGTTCAAGATGAACTGCAGGGCAGGACGAAAAGTGTTATGCAAAGTTTTTAGAGGATAGAGGGACTGTGTATGTGTACAGTAATGTGATATATGCTTGTACATGCCTTTAACTTTAAATTAGGGCTGTAACTAACGATTATTTTCATGGTTGATTATTTTCTTGATTAATAGATTAGTTGTCTGGTCTATAAAATGTCAGAAAATTGTGGATCAGTGTTTCCCAAAGCCCAAGATGACATCCTCAAATGCAGTCTTTGTCTACAACTCAAAGACATTCAGTTTACTATGATAGAGGAGTCAAGAAACCAGAAAATGTTCACATGAAAGAAGCTGAAAGCAGAGAACTTAAACTGATTCCTCAAACCGATTAATCCCTTATGAAAATAGTTAATTTAACAGTTGGCACCTAATCGATTAATAGTCACAGATCCTCACCTGCAGGATCTCAATGATCTTTAGCTTGGTGTCCATGACCAATATGTCCCGTTTCTCAGGCTCAGTCTGGGTCTTGACTGTGACTCCGTTGGAGCTGGTGTTTGAAGTTGTGGGTAGGAAGCCCCCTCCTCTTAGGACCACTTGGGACATCAGCTCTCCGACACCGTGAATGGACCTCATCACATTGCTGCCTGGAAACAAGCACACATTCATAAATACAGACTCAACTCCATGTCCATGAGATGTTTGGTCCTCCACTGACCAACCATGATGTTCCTACCTTTGCTTTCTTCTTCTTGTTCTTTGTCCATCTTGTTAAAAGGGAACATTGTGCTCACATGGACGCAGTCTAAAATAGCCAGCAGGATCTTGGTTAGTCTCAGCAGGTCACTGAAGTTGTAGAAGCCAAAATAAATCAGGTTCCTGGCCAGATTCACCACCTAACCATGGACGATAGATCAGTCAAATAGGTTTTGGGGTTTTACCATTAAAATGAGAAAAACACGAGTGGGATAAGATATCAAGAATGTGCCAAACTGACCTCAAAGGTCAGCTTGTTCTTCTCTTTATCTGCAAAAGGGAAGCTCTGACACACCACGTCTCTCAAGTAGTTCTCAACAAACTCCATAGTCAGACAGAATCGCTCGTTAATTTCATCTTTAGATGTACCATCATTGTCGTAGCTACAGTAAGACAACAAAAAAAGAATTGGATCAATCTACAACATACTCTACAATGAACACTATTACATTTGTTCATTTACTCACTCATCAATGGCAATCTCCGAGGGGATTTCAGACCAGAGTCGAGCATATTTGACAGGGGTAACCTGCTCCTGAGGATCACGATCTACATGCATGTGCAGCATCATGCGGCAGAAGGAGGCACGCAGATCATAGGGCAGGTCTTCATCTGACATGCATCGCAAGATCAGGTCCACATCCAGCTGGCCAGAGATCTTGTTGATTGCCAGGTACTGGCGGTCCAAACACATCCTGGCAAACAGGTTGAGCTGGTACCTATCGCAGCACAAACACACTGTAATGCAACGACTTACATTTGAAACAGCAAAATGCTTTTTTTTACGTTCACCACATTGCTGCCTCTGCGCCGGCTCGATGTTCTCCTTTCTCCCAGACAACCACCTACAAAAATAGAACAGTAACTACCTGTAATAACTGATCACCTCCTGGTCCTCCTTCTGGCCCTCCTTGGCATCCTGAGCCAGCTCCCGAATGCTTTTACTGCGGATCTCTTGAATGCGGTCTTTCCAAAACAACCACACCTCCTCCTCATCCTCCTCCGACTCCACAGAGTTCTCCCCGAGCGGCGCTCCCTCGATCTCAAACCTCGACAGTACGAGTCTGCAGGAAAAGGGAATTTATTTTGTTTGTTTAAAAGCTGATGGAAATAAATGAGTAAGCTTCTTTGACAATTTTAAAATAAAAACATACAATGACTTCCAATGTAATTACTGTCACCCTCAGAAGCTGTAACAAAAAGGATGCTAGAGAGAGGATTCAACTCACTAATATATCCGACTACCGGTTTCATTATTGATTCGTCTTCTTCAAGAACTCAATGATGCCTTCAAATTAGTGCATGTTGGCATGAAGAGGAGAATAGGACAGAAGTATGTGGAGGCAGAGGGTCTACTCACTTCGTTTCTATGAGGATGTCTGCGTTGGCTGGATCCAGCACTGCGTTACAGATGAGCTCCTGTGTCACAGGGATGGACTTATTCATTGACACACACAAGTCTGACAGGTAGTCCAGGAACCTGGACACACGCACAAGATATGCAAAATTCAATCATCCATGACAAACAACAACAATTCAAGATCACAATTACATATCCATATAAAAGTCATCACTTAATTATAATATGAATACATTATCTTGAAATGTATTTTCTCTCTGATTCTGCCTATTTACCCAGTTGATTGTGTTTATACAGACAGACGCGCACACAAACCTTGGCTCACGGTTCTTGCGGACCAGGCTAACAAACGTGTCGATCTCTGCAGCAGTGATGTGTTTCTCCAGCAGCTTGCGGTTATTATGGAGCAGAGCTGTGATTGTGTCCTCAGCCAAGACATCATAGCCAATCTGTTTCTGCATGAAGCGAAACTGTTTGGCGATATACTCCTGCGGAACAGACAGAGACAGCCAGTCGGACTATACACAAACCAAAACAAGACGGCACAGACTCACTGGGAAAAACGTCATTATTAACTTAGCCCCTTTATCTTTATTTCTTTACATTCTCCAGTTGGACCAGGAGGCATAACGTTGTTATGTCTATATCCATTACTTATATTGACTGAGGCCATTTTGGTCCTTGTTCATCTGTGTGCGGGAAGACAGAGCACGTTCACAAGAACCAGGCTGCCTCTTCCTTCAACATAATTAAATTACCCTTCCAACAATTACACTCTAATGTGCTTAAGAGGAATTGATTTTTCTTGGGAATTGGGAATGTTGCATTTCACATTGATAAGCATTTGTTATAGGATGTGCTCGAATCATTGTGTGGCTTTGTGCATTTGTATCACAGACAACTTAATTATGGGCTGAGCGTTGCAAAATGCACAGGACATTCAGCCATCTCTGTATAATATCAGCGCTGCTACAGAGCAAAGGCCTCTTTCACTTGCTGTTAAACTTAATCAAGGGATTTTAGAAAGCACCTTTTGCACAAACTCCAGCAGCACGTAGACCATGTCATACAGCGCTGGTGCTCGTAAAACAGGCCGCCGGGCCTGATGAACTGTACCTGGTTCTTGCGGTAGTCCTGCTGAGAGTGACGCAAAACACGGTAACACAGACGGCAGATGTGTCTGAAGGGGGCGTGACGCTGGTCAGCCAGCTCCTCCAGTCGCAGCATTGGCCCGTCCCCGCTGTCTGTGAATGGAGCCTGCAGTAGCTTGAAGATCTGAACGTGAGGATAAGGTTGTTACCAATGGAACCAGACTGAATGAAAATCAAAAAAAAAAAAACATGCCGATACAGAGACAACTGTGACACATACAGAGGCCTGACAACTGTGCCCCTTTGAGTCACGATAAAGATTTGAGGTTATGTGGAGTTCAGTGAGGTTCAAACAAGTTTACGTCTGAAGAATGTGTTCAAAATGTTACATTCACCGTATGAAGGCTTTACCTGTTTGAGAATATTCTGTTCTCTCATGAGTTTCTGTCGTTCCCTGTTGGGTTTGTTGACCATGATCTCCAGAACATCCTGTCCGTTGTTAGGGATATCCACCACAAAGAACACCAAATCCTCCAGTAGCTTGGTAACGGCTCTGATTGTACATACAAAAGAGACAGAGCCATAACACACGACTATCTTGTTTCTTGACAGAATATGACAATCTGGCACCGCTATGCATTTCATACCTCCTCTCGTTCTGTGTGATGGTTCCTTTTTCCAGCTTTCCAGCAATAGAGGCGAGCACTTTACTGGCATCGTTGGCAAAGTCAAGGTCTCTCACTTCAGCAGGGGAGACGGGCACGATGGCAAATGCCTCTTTGTCCTCTTTCAGTGCTGAGGTTCCGATCTTGAATCAGAAAATAAATCTACAGCTTTGTCATCAACCGATACGATATATTTTTTACTCTCGAAACCCATAATGAAAACTACAATTGTACATTTACTGTGAAAACAACTTAATATTTAATTCTGAAACACTTTCATAACTTCACAGCAGGGAAGAAGTTTGCACAGAAGGTATTTCAGCTGACAACAGTTGGTTTAGATTTCTATCACTGGTAATTTGGTAATTCGAAGAGGTTCATAAACCCAGACAGAATTTCTCCTCAGCATCATGCACAGTTGAGTCAATTGTCAATCACGGTTACATATTAGTGCGAATGAACGGTCACTCACGCGCAGCATGACAGGCTTTTCTTCCTCTTTGTCAATTGGTTGGTTGGTGCTGTGAACCCATGTGTTTGTGCACAGGTGCCTGAGGCGCACATAGGAGTTCCTGAAAAAGCATTTTAATATTTTTGGTTGACGATAGTTGATAGATGTTTGAAATTACAAACAGCAACAATGTTCTTAGGCATCCCAGAATTTTTTTTATTAAATTAAATTACATTACAATATAAAACAAAAATATTGCTTGGACTCAGGGACCTCATGGTCGAAAAATAAATTAAAATGCTGAAAAAGTGCCCTCTTGGATGCCCTTAAAAAAAATAAAGTGCCCCCTATGTGGCTAAATGGGCACGAAAACATGATAAAAGTGCCCTTCCACTGGAAAAAAAGTGAAGTAGTGCACTAATGGGCGCCATTTAAATCGTTGTTCTTTTCACCGTCTGCACAACTCATAAACACGTTGCAAGAAAGGAACACACACATATGGTGAAACTGGGTCTGGCTCATTCACTTTTCATGTTTATATCCGATTAAAGAGACCAAATATTTCTTGCTTTCATTGGTTAGAATAAAATGAAGTTTGTTTGTGCAGTGCATCGTGTTAGATAGAGCATAAGTTCATTGCTGAAGAAAGAGTACAGCTAGATTGATAGATCAGTCCATCAAAGAGTGAAGCTGAAGTTCATGAGCAATATATGCTGCTCTGTTGTGTAACTTGCTGTCCTTAAAAAGACTAAATCAATCAATTCCTGTCGGTTACGGAGGCCACTGAATCTTAAAATGATCAAATGACATTTAAAGGTTTTTATGCAAAAGACAATATGATGGTCTGTAACATTTCCTTCACACGCCTCTTCAGCAGACCGACTGATCACCGAGCAATAAGCCATTCAAGATGCACAACAAGCACAACAACTTGCATGTCAAGTTCTAACAAGACGTGCTCACATGCACACATCGTCGTTTACAATCATTTATATTATAATTAATTATAATATAATTATTACTATTATACAATTACAATTATTTGTCACTGATGCAAAATAAATCCACAAAATTAGTTTGCCGCAATTTATTAGTGTCAATATCTTTATCTGCGTAACCACTATGAAAAAGATCTCTACCTGTCAGACCAGCATGATACGGTCTACTGTGAGTAACACCAAGTCACACACTCTCTTACATTAACAAGCATTAACACACACATACTCCGTCCATGGTTTATTGATCTGCAAATATAATAAGATGACTGAAGCTACAGTGGAAGTCCCCCGACTTATAACACGCCTGCTTTTGGTTTTCAGTGGAAAGAGTGATGCAACAAGGGAATGGACCTCCTCTATGTAACGCACGCCTGGGCAGGTCGAAAACACTTCCCCACTTTTACGGTACGGCAGTCCTACCTGGGTACCAGTGAGTCTCCTCCTCTTAATGTCGTCGGGTCAAGCTCAAATATGGAAGAGATGTCATTCCCATCCGGTACAGACACAAGGGTGTACATGACTTTGTCCTGGACATGTCTCAAACGGGCTCTTAAGGTGTCCTGCTCAGAGTCCAGCTGGAGGGAAAAGTTAAATGAAAAAGCAAATTATTCATCACATTTGTGTCAAGATCAATAAGAGTGAAGGGGGTTCACTACAGTATAACTGAGGATAGATGTCTCAGTTCAAAGACCCCTTTTCTCGAAAAAAGCACAACTTTCTTCTTCTTTTGTAAGTTGAATCAGATATATGTAGCAGTAATAAAGCATAAATAAGGACCTATTTTATTTTGCTTCGTACCTCCGCCAGACTCAGTCATCAGGCCATACTTCAGGTGCTTTGGTTACATTTTTAAGTTGTATTTTTGTTTGTTTTTTACTGTAAAAGCAAGGCAACAAACTCAAGAGCAGACAGAGTGTGAGATGGTTCACTTGTCACAGCCTCACCTTGACCGTAACAGCCAACTCAGTGAGCCATGGCAAACAACTAAAACACCAACAACCAGACAGATGCATTCACAGTGAAACGCTGTCATCTGCTGGTGACTGAGAAGTAATATGACCTAAAGCTGCAATAATACATTTCAGCCATCTACTGCTGGAAATACTAGTACCACTAGGTAACCATTCACCAATAATGGACAAACTTGCTGACATATAAATGTTGCCCACTATAAAACACAAGTCTTGGCTCATTGCTCACTTACTGAGGAGCGGTACTCCAGGCACTCCTCTTCACACTCTGGATTCACCTGCAGAAAGACAAAGTGGTTTTCTGTAATATCCAAAGATCTTAAATTGAATTTGAATCTGTTCTTCCCTGGTCTTAGAGGCTGCTTTACAGAGACATTGTTTTTTGATGAATATAAATGCTGCCAAAATTGCATTAGAAATATCTAAAAAAACAATTGACGGTATTTGATTTTCTCAATGTTACCCGGTTGTAAACACAGTCACACAGTATCTGTGCTCCACTGACCTCTGCAGCCAGGTAGTGTCCAGTCGCCAGGTGTTTGAATCGGAACAGGCTGTTCCAGTAGCCTGCCCCCCCTCGACATGGATCATGCTGTACAACCTGACACCAGAGCAAACAGCAGTAACATCTTACACTCATGCATAGGGTGACATTTCTTTAACAGCTGCTGTGGACTTAATTACCCGATATGATGGAAAGTAAATGATGAGAAACATTAATGGTTTACCGACAAAACTGGAGAAGACTAAAGGCTTACTTTAAGCTTACTGGTGGCTGCGCGTTTACTTTATTTCAACACCATACTGTACATTACAAACCACCAGCTCTGAATATATTCCTCCTCACCTCGATCTCCCAAAGGGCTTTGCTGCTGGTTGCCGAGGTAGCCGACTGCCGTCCAGTAGTGCGAAGAAAAACGTATTGTTTTTTTCTGTGATCATCACAGGTGAGGAATTTCTCCTGCTCTGCATGAAATAACCGTACCACGTCACCCTGGAGAGAGGGAGAACAGTCGTTACTGTCAAAGATCATCTGCTGAACCTTAAAACCAAAGAATTACCCAACATTTGAAATAAATGATATGTCTAATGCTGTGTGCCCGTAGCATGTTTGAAATTCCACAAGATGCATTGCTAGTAATAAACCAGAAGCTATTCCGATTCAGTTTACTAAATACTTAAGATCACTGTAGACCTCATCCGGTCAATGTGGGCTGACACCAGTTTCACCACTTCATATGTTCCAAAAGTGCCCCAAAAATAATTTAATTTATTCACAATTTTGTCAAATATTTTGAAGAGTACTACTGTACTGTAGCTGTGGCTATGTTTGGTGTTATAGCTCCGAATGTAGTGTTGTTGAATAACCAACAAAACAAAACGCATTTGAAAGCACATACTGGACACAAATAATACTGAACTGAAAACAAACAAGCAACCCGCCCACTCGGCTCTGATGAGAGACATTACGCAACACCTCTTGTAAGAAAATGAGAGCATGCGAGTGAGTTTTACAAATGTTGGAAAGAAACATAATAACCTCTCGTGTTATATTTCCCCTTGTTTTCTCTATATTGTTTTACTTGACTTTTTATTTATTGTATGCGTGTTTAAACATCTTTTGTATTCGATATAAATGTGTTTTTTTACCACGTTTTTTAAAAACATAATAAAAGATGTTTTCTTGTTTGTAGCTACAAACCCCTTTCAGGATGATCTCTTGGTTGTCGCCCCATTTCATAAACAAGACAATCTTCCAGCTGGTGTTACAGTTGACCGAGTTCACCTGAAAAACAAACAATCAGAGCTCGATGTGACTGCAGGTTTAATCTCCTGGTAGCCTTGCAGCACACAACAACCCTGGCAAAATTGAAAGGATAGTTTCGTGTTTGTGGAGTTTTATTTTTTTCATCAGTACCTGCAGAGACAAAATTATGATGACTTTTTTTTTTTTTTAAAGAGGCTAAGAGCACAAAATATTGTCAAAAGATTGATACGTTGCCTCATAAAATAAAAAAAGATTGTAGATAAAATAAATCCACCTCGACTGTGCCACAGTCAATGCAGCAGAAAGAACAGTTTAAGAACTTTACCATGTTTGTCTACTTAGAAGTAGAACATTGAAAAATGTGTAACTTCTTTCCTTTGTTAAATTGCCACTTGATGCCATGAACATCAATGATTTGTGCTTTCATTCAGACATATCTTTAAACTTCTTGCAGAACCATTAACACAAAATGTGTGAGCGTGACTCACGCTTGGTAAACAGGAAAAAAAAAATGCACAACTGCTCCAAAACAGACCAGAATGTTAGGCACTTTGATAAGAATGTTAGGCACTTTGATAAAATATGTTGTTAGCAGCTGAGAGCAGTTTAGTTGTACGAGAGAGAAACAGGACGACCTTCCACATGGCCCAGTCCTTAACTGTGCGAAATTTAGAAGGCAGGAAAACAATGTCATAGTGTTTCACATCAGGCAGCTAATAAACCAAGCAGCGGTTATGAGAAAAAAAGCTGTGATTAGTTCCTAACACTCCCACAGAAACATCTGAGGAGTGACGAGGAGTTGCAACAGCTCAGCCAAACCTCGTTGCATCCTGGATTATCCACTAGCTGGTGTGTGCTGGCATGGAGCGGCTGACCAGCATTCACTGGGTTAAGGACCACTTTGTCCCCGATCACCACCTGCAATCACACGCAAAAACAGACACAACAGAATACAAAGATGTTAAAATACAGAGGAATGTACTAAACATTGAATCTGTAATGGTTCAGAGAGCATCAGTATCTATTTGCATGCTACTGTCCCTGTGTCTTTTCTCAGCAGGGATGGAGTGCCTTCAAATTTGAGTTTTTAATCCAAGGCCTGCTGCTTAGGCCTTCTGCCATGCCTAATTTAAGAGGAGTTTAGCAGAGAAGTCCGGTCCTGGCTGTGGTTCATTTTGTCCTTGGGCACCAGCCCACTACTTCCTGCTTGAGGGAAGACGAGCTACAAGAGCTTTGTGATGAGATAAACACCAATTGGGTGCTGGCACAGGTCCATCCGGGGATATACGAGAGGCCTCGCATTGAGGCTTAGGTAAAAAGGACTTGTGCTCTTGAGGTCTGGACCTTTTTTCTGCAGTCTTAACCTTATCATACTCATTTACTGCTGTATATGTAAATGAGCAACTACATTTTACAAAGAGAAGTGGCCTACTGTTACTATATTTAAAAATGTACACATATTTTAAAATGTAAAATACGTATCATCCCAGGCATGATTCCGTCCTTTGCTTTGCCTGACGTTGATGACACGCAGCGTGGTGATTTCCACAGCGCACCCCTCCCACAGATGTGTACATATGATGACTCACACTGTCCCCGATGGAGCGTAGTTTGTAGAATGGCTGGATGTAGAACCAGGAGCCCTCATTTCCAGCGGTGTCCAACATCACCCGCATGGCGTTCTTCTCCAACAGCGCAGGCAGACGCTTGTTCACCGTCAGGTATTTGTTGCTCTTCAGGTGGAGGAGCTGAGCAGAAAAAAAAATAAATCAAGATAACACAAATACAAACAGACATGCAGAAATGTTAGGTAAGAAGTAAGTGCGTCTAACAGTATACTCGCCTCCATGTCAGAGCCATCTTAGTTTAATCAAAAACATTGTGGCAGTCTAAACACATCGTATCTCATCTGAATAAATACAGAGAAGATAAAGACCATTTCAGAGGAACAAACCTGAATGACATTCCCGTACTGAATGACTGTTCCAAGCAGCTTTTTGTTTTCAGAGTCATTTTGCTTTTTCTCCAAGTCAGCTGCATGCTGGAACGCAGAATGAGATAAAAAGGAAGATGGAAAGGACTAATTATCACACCCACTAACTGCAACATTGTTCATTGGTAACAGTTATACACAGTGATGTGGTCAGAAGTCATCCGATTGGTTAGCAGCTCACAAAAAGTAGAAGAATAAGTTTGTCAGTCAAAAGCAAACGCTTCAAGAGAGGTTGAACCAAAAATTCTTTCTCCATGAAAACGCAGGAAAGATTGCGATCTTTCATTTCATGACTGGGTGGTCAGATAGCAGATTGCTTTAAATGGTGTTGTATCGAAGCAGAAAGAGAGAAAGTGGAGCGTAGAGGGCAGAAAGGTAGGACAGTAGGAGTGAAATGACTATAAAAGGACTTTAAGAGCAGCTTATAAAGTTATTATGTATATTTGCTGAGGTAAACTTTTAAACTGTCGTCCAGAGTGAACATTTCTACACATTCACTGTGCAGCTTGCCATTCAGTTTCGACCAAATCCGTGCCCGTCTCTTTACCCTGTGAGTCCCGACAGGTCTGTGTGTGGTGTTAGTGCACTGGTGTGTAGTGTGACTGAAGGGGGGGGGGGGGGGGGGGGGGGGGGGATATGTTGTCACTTACGTGGAGCTTGTTGAGGAGCACCGTGTCCGTGTTCCCTCCAGGCTTTGCCGCTTTCCAGAACTGCTTCTGGGCAGAGTAGCGGTTATTGGGACACAGTCTGAACAGACAGTCTAGAAAGAGAGAAAGAAATACAGAGAGGAAGATGCATGGATAGAGACCAGGACATAGAAATAAAAAGAGCTGGAGAAAGACAGACGGATTGGGAAGAATTATGTCGATGCGCTGTTGTGAATGACGCCTGAAGTTGTCGGCGCTACAGTGTGGGAGACGAGTCACAGCAACAGCTTAGTTGCTAAAACAAGACGATACAAGATGTTCAATAAACACAGATGGAAAATACACAACAGGCTTAACTTAATGAACAACCCCTCTCTCACATGTCAAGTGATGTATTTAAAGACCTCATAACCAAACAGTATAAACACACTATTTTCACACACTCTTCTCTGTGAACGTGTGTGTGTGTGTGTGTGTGTGTGTCCTTTAAAAAGATATTCACTATTCTCCTGAATGGCTTTGTCTGCCTCAGGGAGCAGTAATGATGGACAGGAAAGCATTCGTTTGCGTTTGTGGACATGCGTGTGTGCACTTGGCCACATATACAAGTATAGTAATATGTAGTTACATCCTGTGGTTAGACTAAGGGACAGCACACAATAACCTCTGTCTGTGTGTGTGTGTGTGTGTGTGTGTGCGTGTGTTGATGTGACCCAGCATAAATCATGGTCAGTCAAAGTCCGTAACTGCAGCAACCATGAGACGATGCTGTTGTCAGCAAGACTGATTGTGCTGCTCATTTTCATAGATACCGTAGAAACTAGCCAGCAGGGAAAACGTTCCCTCAATTTGCATGCGGACACAGTTTTAGAATAACAGAGTTCCTCTTCTGCCCCAGAGGACTTCCTCTTCTGTATCAAGCTGCACAACGAGGGCAAACTGAACCACACACAGACACTTTTACCCGTGGCTGAAAGTTTCGTTTCGCTTACGGTTAACCAGAGCACATTAACTACAATGACAATTTCCCCCGCAGAGTTAAACTTCTGCCCATCAGCGACTCCTCCCTTCATCTCGCATCAGACCAACGCTCTCTATTCTGAGAGGGCGAAAAGAGAAGAAAAAGAGAACAATCCGTCCATCCTTCCCCCTTTCTCTCACTCTCTCTCTCTGTGCTCCTGCTATAGCTGCAG
This sequence comes from Melanostigma gelatinosum, assembly GCF_949748355.1. NCBI lineage: Eukaryota > Metazoa > Chordata > Actinopteri > Perciformes > Zoarcidae > Melanostigma > Melanostigma gelatinosum. The sequence goes on along the minus strand of NC_136636.1, from coordinate 12,713,272 downwards.
TAACATGACCAAATAAGGTCAGCCATGAGAAGGGGAGTAGGATGACAGAGGGAGAAGAGGGTGGGGACTCCCTATCTTCTCCCCTCCATATTCTGTCATCCCTCCTTCTACTTTCTGAATTCCTCAAACCATTTCACACACCACCCACCCCCTCCCAGTTCATGGTCTATATCTTTTAAATCCCCCCCCCCCCCTTTCAGGCCCTCATCAGATATGGTTTACTTTAGTCTGACCTTAAATACAGCTACAACAACAGGGACCAGGAAGTGAACGATAAATGAGGAATACAGGAAGACAGTGAAAGAATGTAAAACAGAGAGAGGGCGGGACGAATAGAAGTGGACCGATTTGCTGAGTAAATGCATTTTAGTGCGTCCCACATAACACAAGTAGTTGAAACTCAAGTTAATTTACACCTGAACTGGATCAAACTAGCATGTGCAAACACCAAAAGGCCAACATTGCCCTTCTCTCTCCACTACCTCTATCAAATTAAAGCACACAATGCTCAAAAAACTATCTAAAAAGACAAATGAACACACGCATACACTAGGAGCTCTTGTCTATCAAGTGAGCTTCCCTATCATTCGACGCAGACATTTTTATCAAACTCTAAACACACAATCACAGCTGCAGTATGAGTTCGGTGTCTGACAGATGATCAGCCAGCACCGAACGTTTGCCTTTAATCCCAGTCAGCTGGGAGAGAAAACATATCAGTTCAGTGGAACTGACATGTGGGTTGAGAATTCCTTCTGGGATCACTGGGCAGGAGAAGTGGTGGGGTTGGTCCAGAGGGCAGAAAACTGGAATGATTCATTAACATTCCTCCAACTTTAAACAGTCTTATTTTACCGGAACCCCCACCCCATAAACATCAGGTTGAACACTCAAATATCTATTTGAGTTTATAAACAAAGAACATCTTTGATAGTAGCTAGCTGCCCCACGTGCTCTTACAAATGCTGATCTGAAAATCTGAAATCATGTAGCACTGAAGTATATGCATGATGAAAACTATAAACATTACAAGTACCGTTTGTATGTCTCAAGTCTTTCAGGGAAGCTGCAAGCAAATTTAAAGTTATTAGGCCTCTATATGCCCATCATAGTTATTTTTACATTCTTTTCATTGCACAGGCCTAAAGCTAAAAAGGGGCACTCAACCAACTTCACATTGACAAACGGCTGCATAACGTCATCTGTGTCTCTGGAGGGAGTCTGACAAAATAATCCTGATGATGTCATCACCATTGAGTTGCTTTATGGCTAGCGTAGCTTCAAACATTTTTGGAACTTGACCCAAACTAAGGACATAAAGTTGTTTTCCACCTGTGCCACATACATTAGGATGTCCAGTGTATAAAGCAAACACAGAAGCAAACACAGACACCACGCTGCTGAAGACCCAGGCCACATTGCTGGGCCCGCTGAAGGGACTTGAGGCATGCAAGAACCACAATCAGGACCGACCCTGCAGCAGTCAAAATAAATGGGTTTTCTACAGGGAATCTGGTACTTGAAACACTACTTTTGTCCACAGGGACTGCCAAAATCAACACAATATGAAAGTCGTGCAAAGAAGCTTCAGAGCAAAAGTAATAAGATCGACTCTCTTACTCTAATGTCTGTCTGTTCATTATGAAACAACAGCCAGCAGCTTGGAAACAAAAGGCGTGGCTCTTTCTTAAGGGTAAGATACTTCACCTTCCAGCACTGGTAAAGCACACAGTTTTGTTTAATGCATTAAAAAAAAGAAAGGAAAAACAAGATTGAAAAATGGCATTCAGCCGGGTGGTTATGGAGAGACGTTTTATTTGTACGTTTTATTTGTACAGGTCAGCTTTTCATGGAGTCCAAGCCAAGTCGTCATTGTTTGTGACTTAAGTGTGACTTAAATGTTTGGATGGAGCTTTAAATGAGTTTATGAACCTTGTCTTTCAGTGCTATGCATGCAGTACTGCTTTGAGTGGTCTTGCACAAGGCCTGCAGATGATTCAGAGAGATCACTAACACCAGCTCTTTCAACAAAAAGCTAATAAAAGAAATCCTGCAGTCACTGACAAACTTCACCAGATACGAGAGGACCAGGAGGAAGATGCTTGTAGCCGGGGCGACCGCAAGAACTACTGAGACCATGTTAAGTCAACAGAGATGATTTACTGAACCTGTGGGGGCCTTTTTATTGGAGCATATAATAATCCGATATTGTAAGAGCAGCAATAACACACACAACAACAACAACAACTTTCAATTAGATCCTCTGTGTAGGGCTGCAGAATTCACAATGGTACACAATTTTATACGGTCACGGTTTCAAGTGCAGACCAAGTAAAAATCCTGAGATTCAAATTTGGATCTCATCGACATTGTCTGCTGTCCTGATACAAAAGCAGCGACGTGTGCAAATTACGAAGGAGTCATCAGTGTTCAAACACGAGCAGGGAGGCCTGCCGTTACCTCTGCAAGAGATCTGAGCGACTCTTCCCTGCAGTAATTAGACAACAGCGGTCTGGCCAGGGACCGAGAGAAACACATTGCAGAATACTTCTTCTATTCTGCGTTAAATCAACAAGGATCTGGCTTGTATAAGAACCTCCAAGGTTCTTATCCTGTTGAAGAGATCATAGAGGAAGCAACTAATCACCGAGTAGTGCATCTAAGACAATAAATGGGTCTACTAACAACAACTTCCCCGCTTCCTACAATACCTTTTCTCTCTCTCTCTCTCTCTCAATAGACAGGAATGCAATATATGTGGTTATAGAGGAAGGGACTAAAGAAAAAACTGTTCCTGGTGTTAACCTCAGATGAACCACCCAACTAGTCTGCAGTGTGTTTCTGACAGCAACAGCAGTTTGGGCTGACAACAGACTGGGGTGGCAAGGAGTAAATTCTTCAAGGTTTATGAGGTTTAAATGTTTTTTTCCCTTTAAGATTTTGTAAATGCATACCCACAATGTTCACCTCCTCAAAAAAATGAACAAAATCAGCCAATTACCAACATTACAACACTAAGTTGCATAGAGCTTGGATATGAATTGTTATTTTTCAGCTTCTATAAAAAAAAAAAGGAATTGAATGCTTTGTACATTTTGCAACAATAAGCCACTCAGACAAAGTATGTTCTATTAATATGTGAACGCACCACAAACAGAAGCGGGGATGGCGATTAATGATTTAAGGACAATTAAAAGCAGATGGCGTTTAAAAACAATGCAGCATTCGATTCACACCGTCACGTCATGACGCAACCGAAAGAGCTGCCACCATCAGCAACTTCAAATGAGACACCTGGTACGTCAAACCTATGAAATCACAAATAATCTGAAAGCGGATTATTTTAAACTAATAAAAAGTGCATTTTCTACCTTACACTGAGTGTGTGTAGGCTTGTGTGTGTGTGTGTGAGATGACATTTCAAATACTGTCCTCATGAAATACAAAGCAAGGCTCCTGATGTCTCAGCGTATGCACACAGACTACATGAGTGCGAGTGTGATTTTGTGGAGGGTGCTTGTGTTTATATTCAGAGGAAATGTTATGCATACCTCAGCAATGACAAAATGAGGAGTTGCATGTGGACATGCTTATTCTGGCCTTGAGCCCTTACAGCATCCACTAAGGAGGAGTGTCTGCACAACTGTCTCACTCTCAGACACCGGAGGAGGCGTCCCGAACAAGGAGGAAAAGATGGCTGTTTAAACAAGGAAAAAACGGTTTTCTTGTTTGGTTGTAGATATGTTTGACACATCTGTGGCAAGTTCAAGTCTGTAACCCCAACCCTAACCCTCGACAGATCTCAATGGAACAACAATAAAAACAAATACCACATACCACATACTGATTCTAAGCAGGTATATGTCCTCACACTGGAAAGTGACAAAGTCAAATGCTTGATTTTTGAGTGTGCCCTTGATGTACACAACTGTCCCACAATGCAATGCACAAGGGAAACAGAGGCCCATGTCACAGCTTGAACAGAAGATAAATGGCAAATAGTAGTGAGACGGCTCCAGAAAGACCCTGATGGAATGAAAAAAGAAGAAAACATCTTTGGAGAGACATTTAGCACTTTCTTTGTGGAGCTTAATCAGCAGCAGCGTAAAGTCGCAGTTGGGGCTGTTTTCAAAGCAGACATTTTGACGAGTCACAGTAGAAAAAACACAGGTTGCAAATAACATAAAACGGATGTTCTGGTCAAGTACACCACACCAGTGTGCCAGCGTGTCATCATGCAAAACACCACAACCCTGAAACTGAAGTAGCTAAAAAATGACTGTAATGTAAATAGAATGTCCCCATTATATACTTCAGAACTTACACCCATTTCTTCCTACCGTCTAATGTGAAAATATCCACTGCAACAGTATACTATGAAGACTGGAATACAGTATGCAGTTTTTGTAAGAAATTATGGAATTGGGAAAAAGATTTTGCATGAGTGATGGCCCAGTGACCCAGCATGCATCATACCAGAACCCTGAAACAATTACATGGAAAGCAGCCATCATTAATGTTGTTAATTACACCCGTCTTTGAGGAGTCATAATGTCTGCTTTGAAAAGTTCTATTGACTTGAAGCCCTCTGCAGGTGACATGACACCTACGAATTGCCCTGTGCTAATACTTGTGACATTCATTTCTAGGATCTTTCTTTGCAAACCTCACTTAAGTTCAGTAAATACCTCCCTTCAAGAGCACACAGGCTGTTTCTTATGCCAAAGGAGGCAATGTCAAAATAAGCTATTTTAATATTGCAATTTAGTATTGCACTTTCATGAAGTTGGGGAAACTAGAGAGCGACAGTGTTTAAAAAAAACAACAAATGGTCAAAACTGAAGCAGCATGGGCTCACTGGAAATTCTGACTTTTAGTCCCTAATATGGGTAAAGCTCCAAACACTACATTTCCCATAATGCAACCAAAAGCATATTCATCAGATCCTCCGTTCCTGTTAAAGGATCTATCAAACTCCACACCTCCACTTTGTGTCGCAGGCTTTCAGTGATAAATGTTGCAGTCTCCAGGCTGAGATACGACTGATGAAGACATCAAAAGCATTACTTCGTCAAACTTGATGAAGCTCATTCAGAGCCGCAGACATTACACAACAAGTTTAACATGCTGAGTAGTACTCCCCATGATCAGTATACTGCCATGCATTAAAGGAGCTGGTTACTGTCCCTAAAAATGGCGACCTCTTATTACATTACAGACTATTTGTCTTCACTGTAACCTCTTCTATTTATCCTTCACCAGACGATCCTATAGTATCCATCTTTACATCTGGTAGACATCCAGAGGCCTCTCACAGCGACATGAAGGCCCCTTCTGGTCAAGACCAGCTGACACAGTGAAGGACTTACCAACGTGTTGCAGAGACATGCTGTTACAATGACAAATACATCTCTTGAACACACAGCTTCAGCCACACATTTCATTTTTGTGTTTATTTGTTGCCCAAACATTGAAAAACACCTCGATTAAAAATGGCAAGTCGAAACTTCTACAAGATATCCTGCCATCATTTAAAGACATTCAGTGCACTGCGCTGGGTCAGATTAAGAACAGGACTTTTACTTTGAGTGAACCGTACCTTTTGATGAGTTTTATAAGTGAGTCGAGGGAAAACAAGAGTGTGGGAGGATGGAAGATTATAAAGGAGACGACGTAATTAGTGAAACCCTTCCTGCATAAGTGAGCCAATAGGCAATAGGCTCATGTTTGCTGCTGAAATTAGTCACACAAAAAACAAACAGTTTGGAGCGTGCATGATGGAGCGTGCATGATGTACCTCTCGTCCCATACAGTAAATACAAACGTGCTGTCAAAGTCCAGCTACATCACTTTGAGTTAATCTACATCTAATGGTTTCAGAGCCCTTTTACAGCAGAGACAGACAAACACAATGACTGCACACTGTAGATTGTTATGCTTGTATGACGATGACTGATGTAGATCATAGTTTGGATGGAAAAAGAGATGTTGGAAAAGTATATGAAACTTATTCCCACCCTTTGGTCCAGGTCTAAGGAATACACTTGACAGTTGACAGAAATACACACAGCAACAAAGACTGAGAGCAAAAGGCTCGTCGTCCTCCTTGTTGCTGCAGGAGGTTTCAGTCTGCAGCCCGTGTTAATCGCGGTGACAGTAATCGGCTCTAGGGCGTGATGATAACCTGTCCTGGGACACCACAGAGCCACTGAAGAGCCGAGCATTGTGGGCACTGCTCAGATCAAAAGCGTTCAACTTTCTAAATACGATGCAATCATTATAATCTAGAGACAGCAGATAGCATCCCAAATGCAAAGCGTGAGCATGCGTGTGTGGAATGTTCACTCTCCATCAAGCTTCAAAGTCAAACACTTTGAAGTCAAGCTGGTTGACATCGCAAAGTCCAATGGATTTGACAGATCTTCAGCCAATAATAAAAAATAAAAATAAAAAAAACATATTTTGGTCATACATACTTTCTTTATCTATTAACCATAATTTACCCACCAAAAGTCCAATGATGTTGCAAGAAAAAAAATGCAGTTTTTATATTTTGCACCATAAAATACACCACACAAGCATTCGATACCCTGATATTCTCTGTTCAAGGTCAGGCCAGACCTCGCCACAGAGATATAAACCTCCAGCCTGAGAACCGAGGGTCGCGAGTTCCACTTCCTGTATGGGAGCTAATAATAGCGGGTTCGCCTAAAGAGGCATCTCAAGGCTTTTGTTTAAAAAGCAGCTTTTCAAGCGTGTCGTTTTCCAACAAATCAACATCCGAGCTGATTCTCTATCAGCCTCTGCCGCCACAAGCGAAGTGTGCACACGGCGCTATAAAGACATGAGTGGATGCATGAGCATGCACGCTCAACATGCACTCACACACCATTATAACATTGTCAACGGCAGTCCCCTGTTTGAAGTCCAGTGAGCAGAGATATTGTGGCTGTCACCAAAGGAACACAGCATAACACATTCTCTCACAGAGCCAGCAGTATGAGCAGACAGCAGTTAGTGTCATGACGTCAGGCCTCAGGAGGACCAGGGGAGTCTACTGGGTTTCTTACCTCGGAACTTCTTTGGAGGGTTGTTGAGGTCTCCGGCGTCAGGTTGGACGACACAGCGGTCATCCACCAAGCTGTGTATATAAAAACACATCATAATGTTTCAAAAGGCTGGGCATTTTATTTAACATCTCGTTAACATTCACGTATAAGTAGTTTAATTATATTAGACACAGTAATTGTAAAGTAAAGTTGTGCAAGTTATGATGTTTTTGTTATTTACTCTTGAGCTGAAACAACTAGTCGACAAATAAAATCAAATAATCTTAATCTGTTCATTCGTCATTTTCTTTGGTAATAATGATAAAGATTGTCAAATGTCTTTCTTTGCATTTCATGATAGTAAACTGAAATTTAAAGATATCACCTTGGCTTTGATTTTGGAAAACTGTGATATGTGACAGACCAAACAATGAGTCAAGAAAGTAATATTCAAAAAAGCTGAATATTCATAAATAACAGATTTTTCTACTGTAGTTGTACCCTAAATGACTCATCTCTGAGTAACTTTTTGATAATAATCCAATGTCAAAAATGTTCTAAAATGTGATTTAACTAACAGCAATATAAAACAAAAAAAGAAATTTAAGAAAGCGGTGATCTCAATGTTCAAAAAAGCGTCAAGTATTACTAAAACGACTAAATTGATCAATGATTTGACGAACAAAATCAATCAATCAATAAGCCAACGTTTTCGTCAATGAAGCACCATTGAAAACGTTTATGGAGCGGTCTTGAGATTGTACTTGGGTATGTGAGCTACTGTATGCCACGGCATCTTTATAATCCCTGTGGGATCGTGTGCACACTGCTTTGGGTGTGATAAACATGCAGTAGCAGTGGCCAAAGCAAAGCATCCCAACAAAAGCTTCAGCATGTTCCAAACTCGACTCCTCTTTTACCGAGACCTCTTGCATAGCTGCAGAATAAATACTCAATTGATGCTCGACGCAATAATGAAATCATGCTGGATTAGATGACCTGTGGGCAGGCGGGAATGTCTGGTGACAAATTTGACTTTTACTGCCTTAGAATAACACTTGGCTGGACACAAGCCAAATCCCACATCCATTTCAGGCCTTTTCCCGGGGAATGTCTGCAGTTGTCCAAACAGACCTGTCTACTGCTCCAGTCGCTACACCTCAAGGAACAAGGCTGCAGACTTGGATAAAAAGTGAGAAAGTATAAGAAACCAAACAGCATGTGTGTGCAGTCAACTGCATTAGCAGACTATGCACATCATTTTCTAATCCAGCTAGTACTTAACACCAGTCAAAGAGGTCCTGTTGCAGGCTACAAAACAGGATTTTTAACATTTTTAACCTCACAGAGATCTCTCTCCAGTTACAAAACAGGAGCTTGGAAAGCTGCTCAGCTGGAGGAGTGCCCTTATGTGCACTCGTATGTGCGAGTGTGTGTGTGTGTGTGTGGGAAGCACAGGAACTTGAGAAAGGCCACAATGTCTCTAGTGTCTTTGCTGGTGGTCATTCCATAATTCATGAGCAGAGGGGGGTCATGGACACTGAGAGATAGAGATCTCCTGATAGAGATGCTAGACACAATATACGGCACCTTAACATTAATATATTGTCGCTTCTACCAGCAATACATTAATGCACACTTTCTCTTATTGCGGTGTTTACATTCACAACAGAAGAGGAAGTGCAACAAGTGTGAGTCTTTATTTTATATGTTAAGACCAATTAATCAATACTCCAGGCCATGTATGTGATCAATATGCATCGTACATGTAAAAAAAAATCAGAACTGCTTTTATTGTGTTTCAAATATGAGGTAGAACTGAAAACAACAACATTGCTGCGACTGTGTGGGCGATAGAGTGGCTTGTAATAAGAGGTTAACCATTAGCATTGAGTATTGTACGCAGCACAAGTCTGGTATTTTTCCTCCAAATCTGCCCTCCACACCCACTCCTGTCACACTCTCTTGATCATTAACTGAGCATTTATCAGCCCTGTATTTCCTTTTCTCCCAACACTGTCAGTCAGCTATTGCCAAAGCGCCACTTCAAATGCCTCCCACTGTTTCCACAGCTTTCTTCTGAGGGATAAAATGCAAACTTGCATCTATTCATCTCGCCTCAGCTTCTTAATCGCATCGCGTCACTGGCGGTGGGAAGGGATGCCCAAAACACATGCAAACGTTCATCAGGCACACACAGTCCAATGAAAATGCCATTTCTGATAGCACCAAAATTTAGTTGTCGCTAAATCAAACTTTCAAAAAAAAAAGAAAGAAAAAGTGAACTTGTGTGACTTCCTTCCAAATACTGCTCCGCTTGCAGTATCGTAGAAAAGTGTGAGGCGGGCCCACACACACATAATGTTCGGCCAGCGAGAGTGGACATACCCCAGGGTGCTGATGAAACCATTGGTGGATCCTTCTGCATACATGGAGCAGATGTCCCCGATGTGTAGGCAGCTGGACATCTTGTCCGACATGTTTGACACACACACAGGGAACAACTACAGCAGCGGGAAGGAGAACAAATTAGTCACATAGTCCCAATATCAGATATGCACTCATCACAAAAGTCTAAAAAGCAGCAGACGCATCCTTGCTTTGAAATCAGTTAAGATATTACCTGTAATGTTTGTGATAATGATCTACAATTACATTTATTCAGCTTCAGATATGCAACACCATCGATTCTCATAATTACCTGCGACTACAACCAGTTTGAATTTGCATTTATGAATATCCACACACATGTATGTAGCCACTGAGTTACCAGTGAGGTGGCAGTGCAATATTAAAAAAGAAAGGGTTCCCTGAGAGGTTGCGACACAACACTGATACTACTCTCTACCTGCAAGAATTTGCAGGGAAATTCGGATGCCACTGTTACCCGTTTGTGTTGTGGCTAAGGGCTGGACCGTTAATGAGTACGAGCTGCAGCTATACCTGGAAGGTGTGCGCACCTGCAACAGGTCATCGCCGCTGAAGCTGAGATGTGGGCACTACAGGTCCACGACACTCAGGTTATCCGCTTGTTTCTGAGGCACTGCCTCTCACTGAGGTCGATACATCATCAAACAAAACTATTGGTGGGCGCGTTGTCTGTTGCACGCCAAAATAACGTCGTAAATCACGTAATGGTCAACTATTACACAGAAGTGCACATCATCCTCACAGGCCCGTTTATCTGATGCAATAAAACGCACATGAAACTTGAGTAAACGCGTCCAATGGTGGGCTGTCATTTGATTCGGCATATATCTGCAATCACACCGTTTCACAGTCATCCGAAATTATCATCGGACTCGTTTCCGTGATTGTTTTTTGGTCCCCGTTTGTGTAAACGACGACATCATGATGAGATGTGAGCATTTTGTTAACCATTTAAGGAGAGCGAACTAAATATGTTGTCCCCCCCTCCGATACGAGGGGAGATAGAAACTAAGACAGGATGGTAAACTTTAAACTTTACCTCGGTCGTGGGTGTTCAGCTTTCTCTGGCCGACATTGGCTCTCCTCTTCACCGCTGAGCCGAGGGGGAGATCCAGCCTTCTTCCGCAGCTGTAACGACCCAGTTATTTGAGTCAACTCTTTCACCTCTCCGCGGCCGTCGGAGCTCCGGGGCTGTGTTCGCTGAGGCAGGCAGCACACTGGCTCCTCGGCTGAGCTGCCTGGCTCGCTGCCACTTCTTCTTCTTCTTCTTCTTCTTCGTCTTCTTCTTCTCAAACAGCCGCAGCGTTGATAGCCGGGAAATGATGTCCATGTGGTCCCATCGCACCACCAGGGGAAACCACGATGTGCTATCGCTCACACCTTGGAGCGTTGATTTTTGCGGTGCGAAAAAAAAGTCTCTTATTCGATACAGCTAAACGTTCAAACACTCACCACTAGTTTGGTTTTGTTTGAACAATTACTTGAATGATATTTTAAGGGAAGTTATTTTATTTAAATCAAAATGGGCATCTGCTATATTTACAATCCCTAAACATGATTTGCAATGTAACAATATTATTTTAACAGAAATTAACAAATATTAGAAATTAACAAATATTCACTTCGGGCAGGAAATAGTTACATTGCACGCAGCTGGCTGACCACGTGACTTTGCGGAAGTGAGAGCGTAAACAAAATGAGCAGCTCTTGATCCGCGTCCTGCAAGAATGGTGCGCTGTCTTGCTTTGTTTTTCGTCTTTACTTGTGTGAACAGAGTGTTGTATATTCGGGGTTCATGCGGGGCTCGGTCGGAGTCCACCGTCCCGCAGGGAGCAGCGGGCTGCGGCTGTGGGAACCCGAAGAGAGACGCTGCTCTGGAGCACGTGGAGGACAGGACAGCCTCTGCAGACCCTGATAACAAATACTCAAGAGGCGCGAATAAAAGGTCGCCCGAGGCTCAGGGAGATGAAAAGAAAACGCAGAGTCAGGTAATCCATCACTGCCGTCCGTTTGACTTTGTTGAACAGTTCACAGTAGAGCAGACATGGGACAAAGGTCCCTTCTGAGACTTTTATGTTCTCAATTAATCACCAGGGGATCCTGAAATGGTGTTCAACATCATGTAAACCTCAACTGAAAGTTAAGGTACAAAGATGGATGATGATGACACCCTTTTGAGTCTGGGCAACATGACCATCACGATATAATAGTGACCATCATTTCATATAGTGATATATGTATAACAACATATATCACCATATAGCACGTTTTCTGGTACTTCAATAGTCTATATGAAATAACCACATGATAGTACATATTTGTGTGTGCTCCATTGTGAATTAAATACGTGACAAATAAAAAGTACTGAGTATTTGTGTTTTATTTCTTTATTAATAACTTAAAATTAACATCAACCGCTTTAGAAAAACAATAATATTACCAGCTAATCACTGACTATGTTTACATGCATTAACACAAATACAGTAGTAGCGTAATCACATTTAACCAATAATTAGATTTAACTACACTGGGGTATTCTGGTAAACAGAATTCTTATCAAATCAGATTTTCTAAGAAATTTGAGTTGGTATGTGCTTGTTACTATCAATTTAGATGATTCAATTGTGTATGACAATATCTCCACATATGACTTCATCACGATATCATTCTGCTGAAACACGATAATTTATCATATTGAATTAACGCCCAGTCATACTTTCAGACCCCATTAGATAAACAAAACATGCATTTTCATGTTAAGGTCATAATCTGGTCAAACTTGTGCAAAAAAAACAAGTCTCTTTCTTCCATACAGATGGTGCTGATTTCTGGAGGACAGTTCCTGATGGGAACGGACAATCCAGGCATCCCTGCAGATGGTGAGGGACCTCAGAGGCTGGTGCATGTTGACTCCTTCTACATGGACATCCAGGAAGTCACTAACCAACAGTTCCAGAGCTTTGTAAATGCCACAGCATACATTACTGAGGTATGTATCTCAAGATTAAACCACAAGCTGTGTTTTTGAATTCATTACAAATGTATTTCAACAATCAAACCAATTACTACGAAAGCAAATCTGCAGCAGTGTTTATTTCAGTGTCACAAGGTTAATGGGCATCATTGCTCAAAGCGTTTTTGACCTCATGCTTTCAGGCGGAGACATTTGGAGACTCATTTGTATTCGAGGGGATTTTGAGCGAGAGTGTGAAAAACCAAATCACCCAAGCAGTAAGTACAACAAATCAACTGTCGCCATACCTGTACAACTCACTTCTTTAGCCTGTCTGTCTGTCTGTCTGTCATTTGAATGTTGTTATTTCTTTCCGTTTATTTCCAAACAATAAAACTAATAAAATAGACATTCCTCAGTTGTGATGAAATGCCACATGAGCCGTGTGAGGAGAAGAAAGACGGTGTTTGTGTATTGTGTTTTTATTTTTATTTATTTGAACATCTTTACAGTAATATTTGTGTACTAAGCACAGGAAAACCTGCCAGCCTGCGGTCGCACATTCTTTCGTCTTTATATATATATATATATATATATATATATATATATATATATATATATATATATAGACACAGGCCTCCCACAGACAAAAGCCAGACATCAGGGAACTTGCTGCTTCATCTCAGCTGTCATGTGCAGCCTGATCATGTGGCTGAGAAGGCACTGTGTACCCATTAGTGTGGCAATACTGGAAACCATCAGTATAATTGCAATTCTTTATGCCAAAGACAATTCTAGATGAACCCAGAATTATGTGTGTGTGAGAGAAAATAGAATGGAGAGTATGAAAGAAGCATAACATCAGTCAGTAACCATTGTTTACATCACTTTGTTTTTAGGTGGCTGCTGCCCCCTGGTGGCTTCCAGTGAAAGGGGCCAACTGGAGACACCCTGATGGTCCAGACTCCAACATCACAAACATGTAGGAAGACACCACATATACCAGAAACCCCCAAATACCCAATTTTACCTTGTTTTTTGTATTTATTGTCCCCCTGTTCGATAGTGCTTAAAACCTCATTATAAATAATACTTATATATGTGATATAAAATAATAGTATTCTACACCAATTATAACACTAAACACTTACCAATCCTATATTGACAATGAAGACACTGAATATAAATACATACTTGCATATTAATTGACGCACTTCACCTCCTATACATCCAACAGGACAAACTTCCATCCAACACGTATCCGTCAAACTGGAAAAATGAAAAATGAAACAAGCAAATATACTACTTAGACCGCTGATTGGCTCCTGATATGCTCGTACACATGCTGTCCGATGAAATTGATGGGGCTTCTGTGCCTATTTGTGGACTGCAAGTATTCTCAACACCCGCCACTGAAATTTTTACAACATTTGTCTGTGAAACACTGGGAATTTGGCAGTGAAAAGACAAAACCTACTTGATTAGTCTGACTCCCAACTGCTGTCGTCAAACGGCATTTTTTCCTCTTATTTCATTATGTCAGTTCTTTATTTTGGCAAAGCAAACTGATAAACCAAATACAAGCTCAGGCATTAACTTTCAACCTGTTTTTTGCAGCCTGGCCCATCCTGTTCTGCATGTGTCCTGGGCGGATGCAGTAGCCTACTGCTCCTGGGCCAACAGGAGACTTCCTACAGAGGCAGAATGGGAGTACGCCTGCAGGGGCGGCCTTAAAGACAGGTACGATATTTACTCATTATGTGACTGTAAAATACGCCTTATGTGCTGGGGTTTGTCACATGTCAATTGCCTGACATATACTGCCCCTGTATGTAGACGTTACCCCTGGGGAAACAAGTTGAACCCTGAAGGACAACACTACGCCAACCTCTGGCAGGGGGATTTTCCAAACCATAACTCTGCGGAGGACGGATACATCAAAACGTCACCGGTGAGAAAATGAAAGATTGAGAGATGTTGTTATGGGTGTGTTAAAGGTGCATCGTGATTTAGGTTTGAGAGGAATTGGATGACTGGTCATGAGCCATTGCCGCAATAAATGATTTGTTTTTGTCAGTAAGTTCTTGGAAAGTTCCCTCAGTCGCATGCTCATTCTGGCAAACACAAATACAGGTGAAGTCGTTTCCCGCCAATGCTTTTGGTCTGTATGACATGGCCGGGAATGCATGGGAATGGACCTCAGACTGGTGGACTGTGCATCACACCACAGATCAACAACACAACCCAGTAAGAACACAATGCCTCTGAGCTTTTGAGTTGCCCATGTTTAGTTTTTGTCCCTGATATCTGATCATTTCTCTCTCTTTCAGACGGGTCCTCCGTCCGGCACAGACAAGGTGAAGAAGGGAGGCTCTTACATGTGCCACAAGGTAAAAAAAAAAAAGACAACCACTATTATGCTCTGTAGCTTTATACAAAAAAGATCAACATCTAATCTGTTTAACTTGAAATTAGAAATTGTCTACTTGCATATTTGAACTGGTAAAATAGCGCACTGGGTGGTTAGTTTTATGGGCAGTGAAGTCTTTTGTGATGTTTCATAGCAAGTATTGGATCCAGTCAACAACAGCTCTGACATCAGCATTTCCAAAGGGAGAAGAGGAGCTCTCTATTGTTTGATGACAAAGGGGAAATACCGCCTCGCTCTTATTCTCTCTTTTCTTCTGGAATGTGCAGTCGTGTCTGTGCTCGTTCATACTCGGTCGCTGTTGTTCAGTGGCTCTGTTTGTTCTGATTTAAGTTTGAAATGCAAGAAAACTCATGTTAATGCGTATAGTATATTTACTTTATCTCCAAATCCATTGTAGCCGCCTACTGGTCACCATTTCAGTTTGCTTAACACCAGCATTGGTTGCCATAGGAATGTGACTGATTGGATGCAAAATAAGTCGTAGGCACAAAGGTCTAGTTTGTTTCATATGAATAAACCATGAGAGGGAGGACAACAGTCAGCCAGGCTTAGTGAATGAGCACAAACGGGTTAAAGCAGTTTCCATTGCTGAGAAAATGAATTCCACAGTAAATGTCCCTTTCCCCCTCCTCCCCCCTCTCCTCCAGTCTTACTGTTACAGATACCGATGTGAAGCCCGTAGCCAGAACACTCCGGACAGCGCAGCCTCTAATCTTGGTTTCCGCTGTGTCTCTCAGGGTCAACAGTGACCTGAACCGGTCATCTTAAACACAGGGTTCCAGTTGTTCTCTTACACCGGTGTTGGTTGTGGAGTAAACCAAGGACAGGAATTTAAATTGTTGAAAATGTCTTCCGGTCCAGCAGATATTGCCATAAATGTAAAAGTGTATAACTTTTGTTACCCAAGAAATGAATAGAAAAGGCAGTTTATTTTCTACATCTGTTCTTTTTACGCCTTGGAGCACAGGTGGAGAGAGCACTGACTGACTCCGCATCTTGTAAATGTCAAAACAAATCGTTGCAAGCAGTTGTACAAGTTGTCATTGTCAAGAAAAAGGCTGGCCGAGCTACAGACTAAAAGTCTATGTAAACTATACAGCCAATTTAAAATGACTGTGGATTTTCTAGATTGTTGTAAATTATTCTAATTTTTACAATCACTGATGAATCTGTGACAAATGGGATCCTAATCCCATTCTTCTGTGTGTGTGTGTAATTGTGTGTTTTAATGAGTTAAGTTCATGATTTCCTGATTTTTCTTTCTTTCAAGATTTTAGTTTTACATTGTTTGTAATGTCTGTGGCCTGAACATGGCTTAATAAAAAGCATTTGTTGGCTTAATGTGACTTTTTACACTGAATTTGTGTGTGAAACTTTAGGTTTAGTTAATTGATGCTAAACCTCAAGGTGCTACTTTGCTATTACTCTGTGTTTTATCATTACTGACCTACAGTATATGACAACCATATAAAGGTTTATTATGTAGCTAAAGTGTAGCATCCACCAGAGGGCAGCACGTGCTCTAATATCTATATATCAGTCTATTTGTCTCCAGAGTGAATGTACAGTATGTGTTTCGTTCGTACGCATATTGAGAAGTTAAGCCGACAGAGTATAAGCTCTGTCAGAAAGGATGATTCAGGGTAGTGAGCACTGTGACGGCGTGAAGCTGATTCAGACAGTTATGAGTTTTAAGTTCTTCAAAGACATGCGATTAAGACTCCAACTAACATGTATAACTGGGAAGTTAATAAAGACCAACTGTCTGCAAAAGAACCAAACGGTATTTATTGTAACTTCTTCAGTTTACAGATCGCATGTGAAAATAATGAACGAAGCAATTAGCGAAAGTCTAGCAAAATAAGTGAGTGAACGGGTCAGAAGGTTTCTAATGCACCTCAGTAAAAAGAGTCAAAATGTTTTAGCAAACAATATTTCTAGCATTAACATCACATTTATCAGTAAACCACTAATCCTATTCTCTTGCAATTTAAATCACAAAGTTCAAAGGTATAGTTGATACAACATTACTGCACAATTGCTAACATTCAGTAGACAGTTTAACAAGTCTAAACCCCGCTGTCAGCTTTTAACTGAAGTTCATACAAACCCCATTATCTATCAGTGCACAACAGATTAACTGTTTTACAAAACAGAGAAACACTGATTGCTACTACTGCTGCAAGAAGACCGTCGGCCCCTGCTGCTGTATTATTAACCCAAAAGAAAGAGTGTCAAAAATGCACCACGGAAACAACAGCATAGCAACTAAGACAAGCTGGAGGCTAAATACAGCTTCAATCGTGGAAAGTCCAAAACAATTAAAAGATAGAAAGAATCAAACAAAGGCGATACGCTATACTAATAAAAATCCAGTCCTTGATCACTCTGCCTCTAATTAGCAAAGCTAAGAATACAAAAAAAAACATTTGCAACGTCGACTTTTGCACCAAAATGGCAAAAGTGTGTCTTTTGTGGTGCTGGAGAGGCAGCCAGGCTTCCTTACTGAGTCCTCACCACATGTAATAACTGCGTGTGGTGTCAACAGGAGAGGGTTTTCCTTCTGCACTGCAGTCTTTGTCCTTCTCCCCATCAACTTCCCACAGGTTGATGAGCGGAGGGTAAAGCTCGTTCAGGGGGATGGAGGACGTCTTCAGCATGTATTTCTTCAGAGAGTGGTGGTAGTTTTTTCTCTTCCATCTGCGAGCTACGTAGACGCCCACAGTGGCCAGGCTGAGGAAAGCCAGCATTGTCGCCATGACAGCCAGCACAGCCGCACTTGGGTGCTGGTGTGACAGGTCCAGGGCGAAGGTAGCGCCACGTGTTGTCACATTAACGCACGACTTGTGCGTCTGCAGGTGGACGTTGGAGACAGTGAGGCACACCTCATACTCTGTGCCAGGTTGAAGGTGTGTGAGGTTGTACTCATGGACGTCTACGGGGACCCGAGCTGTGTAGGTGATGTGCGGGTTGTCAATCTTCATGGTGGCTGAGGCCCACTTCAGGTTGGAGGACATGACGTTAGAATTGATTTTCCAGGAGACCAGGATGGAGTGCGACTCGGTCTGCTTGACGTAGATTTTCATCACCTCGGCACTGTCGAGCAGCGTGCCGTTCACACGGATGGTGGCGACCCGTGTGTCGGCTCCTTCTGTGTTCTGGGCCACACAGGTGTAACGACCAGAATCCTCCACCTGAACATGAGACAGCCGCAGGGTCCCCTCATTGTTCAAGTGGTGCCGCTCTGAAACAGAGTCCGGTGTGATTTTGCCACCAAGAGGAGTCACCCAGTAGATCTCAGGCTCTGGCTCAGCCATGGCCCTGCAGTCGAGACTGACACTCATGCCCAGCTCGAGGTTCAAGTGGCTCTGGAAGGTGTTGTGGGATATGAGGGGCAGGCATTGCTCCGGGGACTCCAGCTGCCTTAGCTCTCGAACCCGCTGGCCTCTGAGTTCCGGTGGGGAGGTGCAGAGCATGGCCAGGGGCTCCATGAAGCGCACTGTGGTCCTGTTAGAGCTCATCCACTGAATGACACAGTCGCAACGCAATGGGTTGCTATGCAGACTGATTTCCCGCAGATTAGGCAACGCCTCCACAGTGTGCTGGTAAAGGGCAGTGAGGGCATTATTGTTGAGCATCAGGCTCTCCAAAGAGGACATGTCCCGAAAAGCCAACCTATGCACATAAGACAGCTTAGGGTTGTTGGTGGCCTCCAGCTTTGTCAGCTCTGGTAGGTTGTCCAGAGCATAGCGGTCAAATGACACTAGCTCCAACATATTGTTGATGCCCAGCTCCTTCAGACGTAGCATGTTCCTGAAATCTCCTTCCTGGATTTTGTGAACTGGATTCTTGTTCAAATCCAAGAATTTCAAATTGGGAACTCTTTGAAGGGCCAGTTGAGGGATTCTGACCAGTTTGTTGTCATAGAAAGAAATACTTTCAAGGCTATCCAAACCTACAAAAGCATTTGCTGGAACGTCAGTGAGGTCCATGCCAGCCAGGACCAGACTCCTCAGGCTTCCGAGAGGCTTGAAGTTCATGTCTAGGAGGCCAATAACTGGGTTCTCCCCGATCATGAGGATCTCAAGGTTAGGTGTTTCTTCAAACCAGCGGCTGTCTATGACATGGAGCCTGTTGGAGTTCAGATGAAGGCGCAGCAGGCTGCGCATGCCTGCAAATGCCCGAGGGGAGATGGCGCTTATCTGGTTGTGGTTGATGTAAAGCTCTTGGAGATTGGAGAGGTTTCCGAGGCAGTGGTCTGGCAGCTGGCTAATCTGGTTCTCCTCCAGATGCAGGGTGGTCAAGTGGTTCATGCTTGTGAGGCCCACAGCTTCCACAGTGCTGAAATTGTTCTGGGATAGGTCCAACTCTGTCAAGTTGAACAGCGCCTCCAGCTCTCCACTGGTGTGAGAGATGGCGTTACTTTGGAGCAGTAACACCTGCGTATCCGTGGACAGGTTGGTAGGGATGTGCATGAGCCTCAAGTCATTGCAATCCACCGTGGTTGCCTCCTTGTAGGTCGACTGGGGGGTGAACCAAGGGCGGATCTCGCAAACACACAAATGTGGACATTCTTTGCCATATACGGGTGCCAGAAAGGACAGAAACAATCCCATACACAGCCAGAGTAGAGGAGGCCACGGCTGCGAACTGAGCGCCATCTTGTCTGCTCCTTCAGCTCACACGAAGCTTAGATGAGAGGTTCTTGAGAAAGGCTTGGAGGTAACGTTCATGAGCATTAGTCTTCTTCACTGCTTGCTGAATGCTGTAGGCACTTTCCACAGTGGTGATTGCTAATCCAGGAGAGAGTTATTTGCAGAAGATCATCTGGTTCAAACTTGGCCTCTGCTGATTGTCTTGTTTGTTCTCACTTCCTCACCTTGAGGTTTGAGCCTAAAAAAAGACAGAAAGCAAGTACAACGTTAAAGCCTGTAAATAATAAAGCCTGATTTGATTATCAGTTTGCAAAAACGTATTGAATAAGATGAACAGAAAAACAGCGGAATAGAGAGCGTGAAAAAGTAAGAGCGACATATTTGGTTTCCTTGGAAGGGTAACAAATGAGGCAAGTGGCAGTTTTCCACAGAGCCACCCCGCAGATATTTAGGGGACTAAGTTGACGCGTCCAACAGGGCAGAATATATCTGTCAAATGTGTCTTTTTGCCCTGCTCTCGTGTAGACATTCATTCCCTACCTTTTAATGAGCTCCTACACAGCCAGCCACAGTTTGAAAATAAGAATAAGTTTGAGAAAGAGTTACTTCTGAATCTTGACATACAGCGAAATTGAGTGCGGCCATGCATGCCAAAAATGATGCCGTTCGCTTGGCCATTCTCTGTTGAATGAGTGAAAATTTCTGCCACTCTTTCTTCATGTAAAGATAGCTATGATTTAGATATTCCATCACCAAAAATGTCAATTTACCTTCGAACACCGTGAGCTAGCGGATAAAGTGAAGCAAAGTTTTGGACTGTTTTTCTCATTATCTAAGATGATTGGGTTGATATTAGCTCTGCTTCCCTGATGTGTTGCGTGTCTGTCTCCTCAGAGATTACCAACATGTTTTGCGCTCTTGTGCCCGGTAGATTATCTCCATACCAGCTTGGTACCAGTGATCCTTTTGAACGAGTGTGTGGTGTAGGCACAGCCGGCAGCTCTGGCTGTGAGCCCATTACACAACAGGCTTAATAAACAGGGCGTGTGTGCTCTTCACTGTGACTCACTCACTACTTATGATACAGGCCCATAGGAAGCAATCACGCATTTTTTTAAGAGCCAAAGCTGCTACTGATTCATGCACACCATACTATTCCAGGTTTGGTCAAAGTGAGACAAGCAGAGAGAGAGATTGGAGGGGACTGACATGCTGGGCCCTCAAAGGGATCGTAATATTTTACGCTTTTGCTCTCTTTTTGTCGATTTCATCACACCAACTCCCAGAAACGTCTGTCGGGATTAAAGGTACTAACTCAGTTTTGACAAGACGATAGGATATCATGAGCAATGGTGATGAAGAATCAGCCATCAGTTTCTTTGAACAAACCCATAAATATATGCATGTATATTAAACTCTCATGTGATCAAAATAAATATGTAATGACTCAACATTGCTGACCGTGCAGGCATGACTTTGTCAGCATGCGTGTGTGCGTGAGTGTGTGTGTGCAAGTGAGTAATTGTGAGTGAGGAGCGAGCTCGCAAAAGTGCCAATTATTAAAATAAACAACCAAAATGAATATTCAGCTTCTTCTTTCCATTCGCAAGAGAGAAAGACAGAGCGACTCTTGGTATTCTCTCACTCACTCAACATCCCAGTGTCGGCTCCTTCACTCACACTCTTAGAAATTCACATTTATCCTCATAAATACAGTGACATTGAGCATTCAGTTTGTGTGTGTGTGTGTGCAACAGAGAGCGATAGTTGGGTGTGTTTTGTTTGACATAAAAACTGGCAAGTTTCTCCAGTATTAACATACAACAGATGCAGATGTTTTTCCTCTCCTGTCATGTGCTGTCTGTTCGCGCCCTGCGATGTGTTGACACCTCCTCATCGTTTCTTTTCCTCATTTGCAGGTACAACAGTAGAAAAGCACCTCAGCAAATACAAAATGGAACACTATGCTCTGCAGAAAAAACACATGATGCGATTGTTTCTAGAAATGTAAACATGCCAGAAGAGTGGCACTGCAGGCTGAAAGCAGCTTCTCTCAAATACAGTAAATATGCAGCAGAATCTTAAGCATGACAGCTCATCCATGTTGCTTTCTTGTTAAGTAAAAACACATATGGTGTCTCAGGTGGCCTGTCTTTGCAATGACCCGGTCACACTGAAACTGATCAAACTGATTCTCTTAGTGTGACTGAAGTGTGGCAGCAGGGACCTCAACCTTCTTTTGGCCATATGCATAGATCCTAACTGCTGAACATGTGGCTCCTCTTTCTACCTTTCATCATCCAGTTTCTCAAATAATCCGTTCAAATGTCTTTCAATTAAACTACGATCTACTGTGGCTTGGAATATGAAGATTAACTTGGGGATACATTTGTCCGTCCCCATGTGTGGCACTGCTCGGGTATTAAATTGGAGGAGACAGGCGGAGTAATCACTGCTTTCATGCTGAGCCCATAAAACTCAGACACCTGGCACCAGGTTTCTGGCAGACTGGCAGCACTACGGGGCTCTGCATCCGTTCCCACCTTTCTCTCACTGTGTGTACGTGCCGACCTTTTTGACCCAAGGAAGCTCTGCTGAGCACATTATGCTGTTTTTTACTGATGGCTTTCTTCACAATCACTGCAGTATACAAATTCATACTCACAAGCTGCCCAGTAGACTCACATATTGCCTAATGTTGGCCAGAGATCAGCTCCACTGAAATGGTTAACTGTTGTGTTTAACCCACAAAATGCCTGACCATTTGTATGTCAATTACTTCCCCGGAGTAAGCCTGCGCAAGCGTTCGACTGATTTGTGTTTTCAACAGTTGTGTTTCAGTGAAGATGCATGTGTTCGGTAGTGGTGATCATACGACTGGATAAATGAGACTTGGATTATACTGCACGACTTGTGTGAGAGTTTGTAAGCGGATAGTTTGAAATAGTTTTACAGTTATTTCATAGAAATTCTTTTTTTCTTTGTTCGCCTTGCAGGCTTGTGAGAAAAACAATGTTTCTTCAAGAATTCAAGGCAACACGAGTTGAGTAGTTGATAGAAATTGTATTTTTTTTGTGGAAAGTATTCCTTTAAGGATACCTCTGAGTTTTTACAGGAAAGCTTTGCAAACCAAATACATGACCCCTCACCGACTTCCCACCTGTTTGCTTTGCCACTCTGCTACAAATATAACATGATAAGGGCAAACGGTGGGAAACTGATTACTTTACATACATATGTATTTACACTGAAGCCATTTCTCCACAATGCCCAAAAATACACATTGGGTTTCCCCTCACACGCTGTGACATGCATGCATATGCAGACCACTGGAAGGAGGCAGAAAAAATCCCTCAACAGTTTGGGATTATCCATGTCTGAATTGAAGCATCCAGCAGGAGGGATTTACTCTCTTTGCTCACCCAATCCATATGAGGCTTTAATCTAAGCACACATTACGCATTTAAAACACACACGTCGTCTCCAAATACACACCTAGTATAGCTGATGTTTCCACCGGAGGATCACTGACCCTGAGGTATGCAACATGACAGCGAGATATAATTGTGGGACATAATGAGCTTTGTCTTCTTCATGTTAAGGCCTCATAAATCCAGTTATAAGACAGCATCTCTGCACAATACAGGGAGCAATGAAGACAATCAGAGTCACTTAAGAGACACAGACCTGCAGTGCAGTCAGATGGGAGGACCGTTCCTCTTTAGATCTGTGAAATGTTGGTGTCTGTGTGTGCAGGCGGCAGTCATTGTTTACGGAGGAAGAAGTAAAAAAAAGACTATTTGCTTTGAAAGACTTGTTAAAAGGATGTCTCTAAGGTTGGTCTGAGGACATTGCCTTCTACTTGACTTTTACACCTTCTAAGAGTTCAGATGCAATGCTGCTAATACTACATTTCACCATCTGCCACTGGTGCTGCCGGGAGGGACCTCACTTGATAGCACACACTGCATCATTTTTCATAGGAGGCTTTGCTTTTACCCCCCTCTATTTCTAAGGCCCTTTTCACTGGCTGCAAAATGTAAGCAGTGTTTCTGAATCAGCAGCCGCACAACAGGCTCTCAGACATGCCATCCCCACAGCAACGGCTGTGCCACGGGCATGTCTGCTTCATAACCAAATGAGAAGACATGAGTAGAGCTATCAGTGCCATCAGGCAGCTAAAGGAACACGTCAGTGAGCAATGCTACTGGTTTGAAACCACGTGATAAAACAACAGTAAGCACAACCATGTAATGCACAAATGCTCAGAAGTCTGTATCAGCGTACACCACATTGTAATAATGTATTTCTAGATTTCTGCACTGAAGCGGCAGTATTTCTAGACAATCAGTTTCAACCCAGCGCTATCATGTGGTGCTGGGAAGCTGAGTGGTGCTGCCTGATGTTTTCTCCATGTCTCCACATGTGCTGGCCTGCCTCAGAGACATCCTGTTTCTGCACCATTAGTATGCAAGTGTCTCACTTCACATCACACAGGGCTCCGTCGCAGCTGCTGATGGCAGAGGTGTAGAGTCGAGGAGGAGTAGGATGCCTGTCCACTCAGTCAGAGAGACGAGAGAAAGTAAGGAGGGAGAGCTTTGCTTCCTTTAATTGGAAGGCCACAGGAGGAAACTGACGAACTGAAAAGGCAACAGAGCTGAAGGTACAATGAGAAAATTCAAAAACAACGTATGGAATTAAAGGAACATATGCTGCACACTTTTACAATGTCTCTTCAGACCGCATTACGGTTTAAAAGTCGCAGCATGGCAAATTGTCTCTGCATTTCTGCTTACTGCAAATCCACACGGTAGCTTTATTTCCCAGTGGAACTGAGATGGATCTTGACACAATTTTTCTTCGCTAGCGCTCAATTGTTTCTCCCTGCTTACGCCCTCATCGTCCCCCTCCACTTCATCTATCCTTACAGTTGCAACGTCTGTGAAAAGCCAATTTGTTGTGATTGGAGCATCGATCAATCACACTGACGGGGCAGGTCTCTCATCTCAGAGGAATCACTCTTTGAAACAATGCAGAGGTCAAGGAAGATGAATTTGCACTGTTGAAACTGGCTTTTACACCCAAGAAGCTTGTGTCATCAATAATGCTTTTTTTTCATAAAGGGCACAACAGCATAAATGGGAATGTGATTTTTGAAACAAGTTTTCACCGGGTTTTTGTTCAACTTTAACTTTTATATTGCCTGATCACATCCAAACGCTAAAGTTTCTTACACCCTGTCGATCTAAAATTAAAGTTTATTTTCAGTTCATGGCTGACATAACAGCTGACTCAGTCATAACTTCTTGACTAAACCTTACAATGGCCTGTCTTGTTTCCATGTTTCCCTTCAGATCACGCTCACAAAGGGAGAAGGTCAAGCCGTTACACCCTCGTCTCCACTGCTGTGGGAACCCCAGCACTGACACATGCTGCAGAGTTAGGCCCCGTGGCTCACAATGGCTCGTACCCAAATACGCACGGACACACCAAGACGTGTCTTTGTTTTGGGAGGTTCTCACACTCCTCATTACCAGCTGAGGAGATACGTCACTGTGCCTTGTGAAGATTGGGGGAAGGTGCCACGGCCTCCTATATCATTGGCTCATTGGGTGACATCTGTATCAATTGTCTGCTTTTACTCCCAAGACAAAGTAAACGACATACAAGCTGTGTGGTTGCGGTCTCCAGAAAACAAGCGTGCAAATCATGCAGTGCCTAATTTTCTTCATTTCCGAATCAAACATAAGTGATAACCTATCGACCACAGTGTACTGATATTGGTGATTCTTTGTGGTGTTAGTGGTGTTAGTAACAGGTGCCGCTGTGCAGCAGCTGAAACAACAGAGCTCATTGACAAAGGTGACCCGAACAATACACACTCCCCCTGCTTTCTCCAACTTCTGAGTAGAAACCCTGGAACCCTGTCTCTGTCTACTGTGTCTTCATTTCAGAGACATCTGCCAATTTCCCGAGTCTTGCAAATAGCTTTGATGGAGCACATTAGCCCAATGCTGCTACTCAGCTGTTTCAGCAGCACTCTGCACTGGCGCGTGATGCTGCAGTTTGTGTAAATGTTACACTTCACTGTTAGTTGAACCTGGTGTCACAACGCAGTGAAATGTCAGGACTGATGGCAGGACTGCAGTTTTAACAATGAGCCCTTTAGGCTCAGAGTTGACATTAATGCTTGGCTTTTCATGGCTAGTAAGTAAGTACAAGTATGAGCAGAGAATGTCTCCAAATATTACCACAGGATTGCAGTGCACAGATTGTATATGTTGATATGTTTTGTTTTTGTTTCCTTTGATCATCAGTTCATATTTTTCATAAATTGTCTTGACTTGAGAAAGGTTCATAATAATCATATCCTGTGTCCTTGCAGATCTAATACTTCTACGTGTTATTGATAAGACTGACCCGACGCACACATGCTGAGAATACATCAATAAATATGCTCAACTTTTCGGATCAATCTTGTGTCTTTATAAAATCTTTCTTTGTTGAAGCTAACACCACCTTTCCTCTTTGCGGTGATAACACGCGCTGCAGGAGGACCCACGCCACGGAGAGAGAACGCGTTATTGTTCCATTTCTTAAAACGTAAAAATGATGACTTCATCTTTACGAGTTTAACACTCTTTTCTAGACAGGACGGATATACCCCCCTTTCTACCGAGCAGGAAATGGAGAACAGATCAGTTGATATATTTCATAAACATATGATTCACAATTTCAGCAGATGCATGAAATAAACACATTGCTCTCACCTCTGAAGCGCTGTATCCTCCTGCTGCGGGCTACTGTATCTGACCCACGCAGTATCCGCAACTCCAAGATGATGCGCGAGGGGTTAAAGATTTGAATGAAAAACAATCAGCCTTATTAACGAGGACGAAATCGTATCTGTGGAAAACACCCCCGTGGTTGGAATATCTGCTCTGATCTCCAGCGCTGGAAACGCGGTGGCACTTGAGAAGTGGAGAAGCTGCATGCGGCGCACAGCTTCAGTGACGAGCAGCTGCCTGGTGCAGGTCAGCTCAACTGAAACGCGTCTGACACCAACAGTGGTGCCCAAACAGGCAACCTCGCCATCTGTTCTGTCGTCATCACAAACCATGGGAACAAACAAACAAAAAGTCCCACCCTACCGGCCACGAGCTGCGAGTTTTGTGGTGAATGTGCCGGATGAACCAATACGCAGCCCACTGAGCGCATTGTTCGAATGTGTCTGCTGCTGACCTCTTTAAAGTGTGTTTCTGTCGTCGCTCCTCACGTCAACATAAGTGGAATGTATTCATCAGTTAGGAAAAGGCTTGTTTGAGGGGAGGACATCACAATACTTTTTTGGGGCCATGGACACAGTTGATATACATTTTTAATGACTTGCTAATTAATAATTGATATGATTATGGTGATGAAATGGACTTTAAAGAGGATCATGTCAGTCTCTCTCATTCTCTATGTCACACACGTATACAAACACTTGCACACAGGAGTCATGTTGGAAGGGACAAGTCTTTTCTCTCAGAAGTGTCACTTGTTTGGAATCTTTCGCCCCCCCCCCCCCCCCCCTAGGGGGAGCAGTGAAAATGACAACGTTTCATCACTTGCTGTTTGAGCTGCTGCTGTGGGAGCTGCCTGACAGGTTCATCATCCACAGCTACAAGAAGAGATGTGATCAACTCTGTGTTGAGACAATAAAGTGTTGCAGGCAGATGCCACGTGCATCTTTTGGCTGTTCATGCTGGAATTAACCAGAATCAGTGTTATTGGCCTATCATGCACAAACAAGGAATTTGACCCATTTTCTGCATCTGTCATAATGTACTAACACAAAAATGGAAATACCTGCTGGGGTCAAGAACAACAAAGCTGAACAGATAAGCAATTGGAAACAAAACAAATGAACAAATACATTCTGAAGGAATGAATATACATGATTATTATATAAGTTAAGATTTCTATGTATTGTATAGTGTGTGAGATTGACAGTGACAGATTAAATGTACGTATTAACACATTGTGCTTTTAAAACTAAAATTATAATCTATAAAGGCAGCGGTTATATGTTGGTGTTAGTGGGCTATTGACAGTGTATGACTAATCGTAAGTGTTCAGAGTGACGGCCTGTGGGAAGCAGAAAAGCTACATTTTTGACTGAAGATCAACAGCATTTTTTCATAATTTCAGTGTTTCTCTTTTCTATAAATTCTACTCAGAACCTGTGCAGGTTCATCTATGATGTTCCACAAAAAATCCTCATGTGTTTGTGTTGTTTATCGGGCAGAAATGAATCCACAAAACGATGAAGCTTGAACACATTTATGCAGTCGCCTCATTCATGAAATGCATGAAGAGTCAACAGCTTCATGCATTTGGCCTAAAGATTACTTCTGAACACAAACAGCCAAACATGAAAAGGTTCAGCAAAACAGACGGATGACAGCTTTGAGTAAAAGAGGGTTTAGTAGGCAACAGTAACTGATTTATTTCCATTTTTGATTGTTTATAACATTAACTGCACTAAACGCTCCTTCAGCCTCAGTCTAGTAGGCCAATCTGTAATGTATGCTGTAGTATTTAAGTACTAACGGAAATCATGTTATTGCAACCTTCTGCACTCTATGATCTGAAATGTTTTCATCACGGCACACACAGAGTTCAGAGAATACTTAAAACCACCTGTTAGAAGAACTCCTTTTTTTTAGATGATTATGAGTGTTTGAGAGATTATGGTAATCTGATTAAAAATGTTTCACGACTTTCAAATTAAGGATTTAGTGCTGACTGACTGCATGGAGCAAATATAGAGTAAAGCCTTTCTAAATACAAACACATTAGTGAAATGTAATTCATGTTGCTGGAGGCCAACTGGAACTCGTTCAAAGAATGTCTTTGGTATCCGAAAACGGCACTGTGGGAGCCTCTTGTATCGTTCCGCCACCACAGAGAGCTCAACGTTGATTCAGCCATCGCCCCGTGTGTTAGTTGCAACCGGCAAAACCTAATTTCCCACCGTTAACCTGCAGTGCTTGTGGTGTGGTTGCTATGGCAACAACTCCCTCCCAGGAAAGGCGATGCAGCACATATCCACCGGTTTATTAGATCTCTGATCACACAGATCGCTCCACATGGTCAGCTGGGAAAACACACAGAGACGTATATATGCCCCCCTGTTTTACCTTTCGCAAGTCTTCTTATCCTTTTGCTGCTTTACGCTCTACTGAGAAGACGTTAGGTACGTCAGTTTTCCTCGTTGGTGCTTGTTTTCGGTCATTGATGGGTCGGATATTAAATGAGAAGTGTTGAGATGAATGTTTGACGAAAATAACAAGTACCGGTAGTCAAAAACACACAGACACACTCACTGAAAGTGAACTGATGATGCCGCCGTCTTTAAGCATTTGTCTGAGTCCACCCTGTTGTTAAATAATGTCTATCAGAGCACAAGAGGACAGAGGATTTTGTTTGTAAGATAAAGGTTTTCGTTTTTAATTTGATTTTGGTGATTAGATTCAATCTGATCTTAGCTGGCATTAACTACAAACTACAAACTACAGCCTCAGAAAATACCCCCTGAGTTGAGTCAGCCACATGCTCAACACAAATTGAACATGATGAGTTCAGGTGGTAGGTTACTTATATTGTTTACCATGTAGCTTTCACCTGTCTTAGGAAGAAATAGCGTTTAGACATTTTGGGGAATACACTTATTTGCTTTCTTGCAGAGAGATGAGAAAATCAATGCTTCTCTCATGTCGCTAACTAAGCTACAGACAGGAGACGATTAGCATAAGGCCTGAACACAGCTTGTCTTGCTCTTTCCAAATGTAACAAAATCGACTTCCCAGCTCCTCTAAAGCTCACTGATTAACACATTATATCTCATTTGGTGGACAACAAGTTGTATCTGCGGGTTGTGTACCTCGCTGTGAGGCTGCCAGACAACCAGTGAGGACTCCCGTAATCCCCAATTAAAACCATAACTTGTCATTTTTACACTTTTTTCAAGTTTTTTTGTATGTAATTTATTTAGAGGTGCTGGAAGACCAGCTGTTTTCACCTGTTTCCAGTCCTTATGTTGAGCTAAGCTAACCGTCTGCAGGTTGTAGTTCATATTTAATGGTCAAACATGACAGTGGTATAACGCTTCTCATCTTATTCCCGGAAAAGAAAGTGAATAAAAGTTTCCAAAACGTCAAACTATTACTTTAAGTATTTTCTTACACATCACTCTAATAAGAAGCCTTGAACTCCCATGCATAGTGAAATCAATAAGGTGTGAAGATATGTGTCTTAGGATAAGAGGTTTGTTAACAGATGAGGTGAAACTTCAAATTGGTCCGAACAGTGGTGACAGAG
Organism: Melanostigma gelatinosum; assembly: GCF_949748355.1. Taxonomy (NCBI): domain Eukaryota; kingdom Metazoa; phylum Chordata; class Actinopteri; order Perciformes; family Zoarcidae; genus Melanostigma; species Melanostigma gelatinosum. Next base: position 12,683,389 of record NC_136636.1, on the reverse strand, counting down.
TCAGCTACGGGTCTGGAACCAGGATGAGCCATATATGTGAATTTTGAAAGATTACTTTTCCAGAACAGTACGTTTTTTCATGTGTTTACTGTGTTAATCATTGTGGAACAGTCATTGCAGAAATGCAAGGCAGTGCTCTTCCACTGGCATTGACTGCTTACATCTAGTGGCACTGCCAAGGGCTCAAGGTGAGCGTGAGTGTGAGACGTCTCATCTGAATTGGTCTTAATAGCCGCGGAGGTGATGGGGTCCTGAGTCCTGTTACACATGTCACTTTGTATTAGTGTCCACATTAGAGCCTGCCACTCCGCAACTAATACGAGGCACTTAACAACAAAATCAAGGGATCCCTTTATAATTGCTCCTGAGCAAAGCAATTTAGCGGCGTCTCTTGGGGATTGACTTTCATTTGGATTTGTCAAACACAGGCCTTGCTTGATTTGTTTTGGCCCAATCGAAATCAAAATAGTTTCTGAAGCGTGTGTGTGTGTCTGTCTGTATAAGTGTGTATGTGAGGAAGCCGTTATTACTTATTCGCTTTATGCAAAAAATTATTAATAGAGGTAATTGTTCTTGAGTGTGCCGCAAGAATAGTACTCAATAATGGCCTTGTGTTAATCAATTTTATGAATCCATCTTTCTTATGTTCCCATGTTAAAAACATGAATCAGAAAAGTCTTTTCTTCCTTTCACAAAAAGAACCCCAGAGCATTAATATTTAATTGACATGTGGCATCCGCAGCTCACTGATGTTTGCAAAGGAGGAGAAGGGAATTGCTCTAATTAGTCGACTCACTTTGTGGGGGGTTTAAACTACAGATTTCAGACACAACTGGGAAAACATGAATTTAAGATATTCTTCAATGAATTGAACTATTTTCCATGCAATCTTTTGCAAAGTATGACAGCACAGAGTTAAAGATGTCTTTACCGTCTGTCTCTCATGATTGAATAATGAACAGCATGTTAGGACCGTGGAACCGTACCGACTGCGTTGTGTCGCCAGAGAACAAAGCAGGAAAACACCGAAAGGTTCTGAGTAAATAATGAAAGAAGTTTACTTTGCTCTTTCAGTTCTCGCTAGGCCGCAACAACTTAGTGTCTCTTTACTTCCTGCTGGGAAACTGAACATGAAGTGATTGTTGGTTGGTTGTTAAAATGTTGATGGTCACATTTCTCCCTTGCTCAGGTTTTCACCATGCCAGCAGCGCGGCTCTGGGAATAACAATATGACAGTCATGGTCCATCACTTTGGTTCAGGCTGAAATATCAACAATTACAGGAGGGATTGCCATGATATTATGTACACACATTCCCGTTACCCAGAGGATGAATCCTTGAATTGCAGGGGCGATATATTCCCTTGAAAAGGAAAACTCATATTCTTTTTCGTCTTCTTTTTAATTGCAAATTGCAACCAGACAGAGCATTACCACCAACATCTGACCTCAGTTGTTGTTTGCCAAAAATATTTCCCGACTTACATTTGGCATTCACTGGAGCAATCGCAACCACTGCAGTTTCTTCTGACGCCATATTTTCAAGTTTGGTGGCTCCTCCTCTTCCGATGGTGACCTTTGAGAGTTTTCATCCAGCATTCCACACTGACGCTTTTGACCGCTATGAGTACACCATCCAGTTACCAACAGTGTGCTGCATTCTGTCATACTTATCGGTGTCGATTCAAGGTGAACACACTCTCAACATAGCAAGTGTAAACTACGGAAGAGCACAAATTGAGAAACAGCATGAGATGGTGAAAATAGATATTACACCTGCTTAACATAAGTGTGCCTTCAATGCACACATGCACTGCATTGTCATCGTGAGTATATTAGCAACGCTGATTTAAGCGTTGAGCTGGAAGCGCCACTGTATCAAAGTACTGTCTCACACATCAGCTTGCATTGCTGGCGCCTCGTCAGCATTGATAAAGCTAAACTCGTTCTTCAAGAGCAGAGATTGAGGAATAAATTGCATGATATTATACACCACTACTGTAAGTATCAAAAATATATTTCATCGTTTTTAAAACCACCTGCTTAAGCACAGTAAGTGTTTGGAGCTCAGGACTCTGGGTTGGAACAGGTAGAATTGTGTATGTGTTTGATTAGTGGGGGGAATTTTTCTTGTCTGCTGCTTTTTGAGCTCAAACAGAAAAAAGAGAAGTCGGCGTCTCTCCCCATCCTCCATCCTTATCCCTCCTTGTTCACGCCTCCCTCTCCTGCACCAGCTGAACAAAGACAACTGCTCTTTGTTAGCTACATGCTCTGTCTGAGACTTGGAGTCAGAATGTGTCTCTTCACTGATGCTGCCGGCATAGAGATAGTGGCATCTGCTGCTGATGTGTGTCTGTGTGTGTGTGTGCGTCTGTGTTTGCCTGTCTATGGGCAGCTGAGATGGGGGGAGGAAATAATCCTGAAGATAATGTTAGGTCTTGTGCCCACTGGGATTCTGTTTAGAGCATCAGCGCCTTTTTTATAGGTATTTTCAATCGGGACAGAATGCGTGTGGCGCTGAAGCAGCTGTCTTTGTAAAAGTGCTTTTCACAGCACATTTTCTTGTTCAAAACAATCCACGTTTTTGTTCTGCTGCTCTTGGTGCGTCAACTTGGTAATATCTCTGATTTTCAAAGAAGAAGCGCTGCACTTTTCCTGTCAGAGGATGAGATGTTGTCAAAGATGCAGTACTCACGTGCAGCACTTTTGTTTACCCTCAATCCACCAAAGCACTTCATCCCAGCAGCCTATGCTTGTTTGCAAGAAAAAAATGCCCAGTGAGCACAAGGTTTAGCTTTGGTTTATTAAATGACAGGCCGGGTTGTTCCACATGGGAAGAAGCAAGGTGAATAAGTACACGTTGGAGGAGTGATTAAGCCCGGGGGGGGGGATAGGATTTGCATTGGGAGGAAAAGTGAGGAGAGTGATGGAATTGTGTATCCCTTCTACCCCACCCAGTCGTGTCCATATATGGCAAGACTGATGGGCTGGGGGCTGATGAAGAGGTTTACCGGTCTGTTCTCTGAGGGTGTTATTCGGGTAAAGGGAGGGGGTTGGGTGGCCTCTTTTACTAGTCTGCTCATGAAATACTCCTTTGTCTGCCTTTTCCTTATTTTCCCCTTATCTTGAAAGCCCTGAGAGCCTTTTTGTGCTTGTTTGCATTGCTGTGCCATAGTTTCGGAGGAAAAAAGCTGTATCGTAATTATTATTTCTGTAACGTTATGATAATGGCTCCATAATTAAATTGCTACATGTGCATAAGCAGATGTCAGTGGGTTGAAATCTGTCAGTGTGTATGTGTGAGTTTATAGGAATGTTACAGTTTACAGGAGTCTCTCTTAGAGGGTAAATCCTATGGACTGTTAAGGTCACCTGGTGAATGGATAATTTAGCTCCATTTCCCGGCTGGCTAATATCAATAGATGGAGAGTTAAAGAGCGTGAAGGGAGTGGGCGGCTATTAGCCCTTATAAATCACGCTGATTCTAGAGCGAGAGAGCTGGAGATAGAGATAAAGTAGCAGGTGGGACTGGACGGTGTCAAGGGCAGGAAAACTCCGGAGAATATTCCTGAAAGAGTCTTTTTAACTCAAACACAATGACCAACTGTCTCACATAGAGAGCAGGCTATTATGAAAACACCACCTGACATAAGACACACTGTGAGATCAAATATTAGGCTACTCTTAGCTGCTGTATATGTACGTTAAATATACATAAAGATGCCTCAGGACTATTTACAGTTTTCAAACACATGTACTTTAGCGTAAAAAAACAGGATTTCAGGTACACATCCCTACTGCACTACATCAGCTTCTGGACTAATTGCAGCTGGATGATTCAGGGTTGGAATGCATTTGGGATTTAAGAAAAAAGTAGCTTCATTAGGTAAATCAATAAAGACTGCTCTTCAAGGGACCCAGTGAAGCAGTGGTGCAACTCTTCCAAGCCCCATAACTTGTGACTAATTGCTAAATATACATTTGAGTAAACAACCCTCTCCAACCCTGACACCCGGTTCTGCAATGACTGATTCAAGTTAGTGGCACCTTTTAACACAACCTTCCACAGCAACAACTTAAAGTCGTCAGCACATTATAGGGCTGCTAGGACTGTTCCTGGTAGTCTCTTTCACTGGGGTTAAGGGTGGCTCTAGAGATATGTTTGCCCTAAAATGATTCTGCTCTCAACAGCACACGCTATCCCAAATATTTTCCAGCTTTCTCGCCACTGTCCATCGTAGTTGGTCTTTATTACAGATACAGCTAAAAAAGTATATGTTCAAAAAGTCTCCGAATAATCATTCTGCATAACACTCACCCAATCTGCCCAGATCATTGCCAGGAAAAAAATGTGGCATTGTAGAAAATGTAGAACATCAAGGGTGGGTGGGAACAAACGCAGGAGACTGCTCATGTCCCGTGTGAAACCAAAAGTAAATGTTGACTTTACGCTTGTTATGTAACGTTACATAGGAAAGTTCCCAGGGCAATTGTTATATATATATATATACATATATATATATATATATATGTATGTTGTTTATATGGTTTGTTAGTTGTTAGGTTATTATTTGAACACAAGCCAGGATCTTTTTTTTAACCTTGATCAAGTAGTGTTGTTGCCTTAACAATGGTTTCACAATGTTAACCCCGTGGCATTGTACATTTGTACAAGCGTGATACGGGCTGATTTGAAACAAGTTTTTGGTTCCGAAACATCGACATTCATTCATCGTATACCGTGGCTTGCAGAGACGTACAATGCCAACCTTTTTTATGGCGACTGGGTTGACCTGGAGCAGCCCCGTTACCCATCTCCCTCCCTCCCAGTGCTGTGGTTTGTGTCACTCATCACATCTCGGTAAACACGAAGTTTAAATATTAACCAGCTCCTCTGACAAGAAATGACATTCTCTCTGGGACAGTCGCACAGACGGTGGTAGTGCTGGCAGCAGGTGGAAACCTGCTCAGTCAAGGTAGATTTTACACATACAATTGTCAAACAATCTCATTAGAGACTTACACGGCAGTGTGGTTGGAGTCACATGGCATGAATAAACCTATCAGGGCCAAAGGTTGGCTTTGAAATGCTTGGTTCCCCCAGAGAGAGTAGAAAAGCATATCAGTGTAGGAAATTGATGAATGTAGTCCTACATGTTGAACTGAAAAATAAATGAGCTTTCACCAATTCAAAGTGCTCTGGCTTACATTAAGGGAATTGTTTAAGCACTGCTGAGTTCAGTGAACAGAGGTTGCCTTTAGACAGCTGGCCAGGTTATGATGACTTTGCTGCTGAGCAGCGCCGTGACCAATTAGAGATTGGTGGAGGGTAATGCCGTGGGGCGCAGAGAAGCTGAATGAAAAGGAAGGCATGACTGAGAATTTTCTCTCAGCCACTGCAGCTGAGAATTGTTGAGTTCACATCAGGGTTACAGTATCATTAGATTACTGTGCTATCACCCACCTCAGGCTGCAGTCATGGGACGTCTCTGTTCTTTGACCCTGAGCCAAAGGCAATGCAGTCATGCCAGAAGTACTTTTGAGGCTGCTGCATAATACGATGACTCCCATTGTCGCACCGTCTACCAGTGGCATCCTGCTGCCATCATGGAAATGAAGCAGTGTGTTCAAGCATGCCTGTAGTTCCCCAGTGGAGACCATGGTGCCATTTGGTATTTAAATGGGTCAAACTGTGGTGATTTATTCATGCTCTGAGTCTTTAGTGCCACTCAGCCTGACAGGCAAGATCCAGGCTCAACCGCTCTGAACGTAAACTCTCCTTTCTACCCTGATACACCTTTATGTATTACATACAAATATACCGTCTTTCAGAGTATTTTAATTTGATCTGTTTAACTTAAAATGGTATGGCATAATACTGATTGAACTGCCTGTCAGGGTCAAAGCTCCTCCAAAAATCCTTCACTTATTCTGTGCACAAATGATCAATAATGAGCCACAAAACTCATATTGACATATGATATACAATAAACCGATTCGTCAATATTGGATTGGACAATCGACTGAAAATTAACAGCCAACACTTTGTTTCCCATGTAAAATAATTGAACTGAACAAGCAAAAGAAAATGTAACACACCTACGATATGCTTTTGATGGTGTGGGTTTGATTGTTACCAAGATCAAACCCTTCGGACGCTCGATCCAGAACAAAGAGATGAAACAGAATGTACACAACTGCACCTGCACCGTAGACCTTGGCCCTCGTGGACTTATGTTTGTATTTCCTACAATGACAAGCTTTCAGACAGTGCTGTCAGATGAGAGAGGTATCCAAACACTCCCAATCTCCCTTTGAAATCAGCAGGCTGGTGCTCCTGCTTTCATTCACTCTACACCCCCTGTATCAGTGAGAAGAAGAATGGGAGCATTGTTCACTGCACTCCAAAATACTCTTGAGACAAACGTACATGCAGCCAGCTCCTGACACCCGGAGTTGCATTGTGTTTTTGTCACTCCTGGGAGGTGTCAATGATGGAGAAAGGGAGAAAGGAAAGGAGAGCAGAATGACAGCAAGAGGTTGACCCACGATTCGCCTCCGGTGAAGGTCGCCACAAAGACACTCACAGTGTGACAAACAGGATGAGGTTCTTATCAAATCCACGTGACATCTGAGCTTTACATCCACAGCCTATAGAAAGGTCTTTTCTCTTTGTAGCAAATTGTGTCGACAACTATCTTGCACAAAAGGTGTCAGACTACCCAAATATACAGAATCATGATGAATCAACACAATTACACCCTAAATATAGAGTATCTATATCTACTCCCTTTAAATAAGCTTCAACTTATTAAAGGCTTGTTTGGGCCTCTTCAATTGAATGTGCTGCCTTTGGGTTTGCACATGTCCGTGTCTCTTTGTGTAATGTCTTTACTGTCTATGCTGAAATGTTGAAATGTTTCTTTGGGAAAACAAAGTAGAGGTGACAGGAAACAAGGGCAGAGAGATGGGAGGTGACATGCAACAAAGGTCCTCATCGGACTCAAAACAGAGCCACTGAGATCACATGGGAAATGCCTTAAAGCCCTTGGCCACCATGCAGGATGTCTTGGGACGATACATTTCTTATGCACATTTCTCAACACCCAACAACATAATCCTCATCAACAACAAACCAAAACCAACACAAAACTCTATCCAACAATCAAAAATACAATGACTTTGTACATTAACAAAATCCAAGTTAGCAGTGAATTTCTTCTCTGTTTCAGTTTAGTCTTGATCCACCGGCTGATGCCGGGTGCAAAGGGGGACCCATAGAGAACTGGTGGTGTTTTTTTAGGCCTGGGAAATCCGCAGTAATTACACGAATACAGCACCCTCTGAGCAGGCTCATTTGTTCAGCTTCCAATACAGCCGACCAGATGGTTCCCCGAGCCCAGCGGCCTTCCATATTCATGAGATGGAAGTTTGACCCTGCCACCTCTCAAGGGCTGACCTCTAACCTGGATCCTTTAGGACATCAATAGGATATGGAAGAGGGCAGAGGGAGACGCATCGCACCAGGCACACCAACCCCCTTCCACAGTCCCATGGGTGAGCACCCGACCCCTCTGACTGAAGGCATTGGTCATGTGTGAACACCATGTGTGAGCTCAAGCTAGCCTTCACACGAGTTCCCATGCACCTACGGGGCGTGGTCTCTGGAAGTGAGCATCTGTCCCAGCTACTCAGAGTCCTGCACACGGAGGGGTGGCTGGGGTTGGGAGTGCAAAGACAAAGCCAGGGAATCAAACTAATGGTGTCACACCATGTCAACAGTTTTCAAGAGCGCGGCGGTGAACTCTGACCTCCCTGCAGGATGTTTTCATGAGCTCAGCCAACCTCTGGGAACATTTAGTGGTCTTATCAGTCAAATAAAGTAAACTGTAAATCAAAGGCCTGCATGATTGATGAATACAGCGTCTGGAGTGAAGAATCCGAGCTATGACCTGCTGGCTTCTTGTTTCTTTTGACTCTATTCCTTCTTTTGTTTTTTCTCAAAGAGAACATGCTCTGCATTGTTGTGAAAGTACGAAAATTATTTCAAATTATAGACGCTACACCTGAAAGGATTTAACATGTAAAATGTCCACTCTCATATGGTGTAATAAAGCCCGTAATAAAGTTTTAACCAAAAAAAACTTTGGAGTGGTTTTGTAAATCTAATTATTTACATTTGTTAAATCTGGCATCTGTTTTATCAATACTGACAGCTAAGAAATTCTAAAAAATTAAGTTATTACAATAAATTGTGCTAAACAAAGTGTCGGTCTGGAAAATTGAGGCAAAATCTCATGAAAATAAACAACAAATAGATTTCATTCCTGTTATCTTTAAATACAATACAGAAATCACCACGATGGAAGCTCTGCCATAAACTCAGCCAAAGCCAACCCACACAGACATATTGTGCATTGATGCTCCTGCTGTGGAGGCAGTTGACATAAATGTATCAGAAATACATGCGGCTTCTGTTTTTCATTCCGAAAGCACAGCCTGAAGCCAGTTTTAATGACGTCTGTTTATTCGCAGCCGCTCTGCTGGTATCATTCATTACGCTGGGCATTTTCGATGTGCGAGTCCCAGAGACAGTAGTTACCTCAACTGTACCAATCAGAAGAAGTGTAAGAGTGAGGCTTGTACAGTAACTAGTGGATTACAGTGTTTTTATCGATTTATTAGTTGTATAGATTCTTTCACAGTGTTGTTAATGTTAATCCACCCCATTAAAGGGCCACTGCACGTGAAAACATTTGTGTAATGTATTTTGTGGCTCTGAAGGAGCTTTGTCAAGTCTATTTGTTTAATTCATTCAATGAACAGAAAGCCTGTGTTATGAAGTACGGAGTGGAGCTTGAGAGACATGGTGTGTTCTAGGTAGCTGCATTGAGGGACGTGTATGATCTAGAGACCCTAAAAGGTGTGGACAAACAGAAAGTCAGGCAAATATTTGCCTTTCGTCAATCACACAAAGTTGTTTGTGTTTATTAACTGTACTGATAAGAAGCTGGCTGCTAGGACGTACCAATCATGGGCCTTTGTGTGCTTATGTTCAGCAAAGCCTCTCACTCCATGGCTTTATAAATTTATAGAAAATAATAACATTATGTATGATAATCTAATCAACATTTTCATCTCTTACCCTCAGTCCGGGCCTTCCTCTGTGAGTTCACATGAACTCGCACCTCTTCATGGACTTGTATGTTAGTTGTGCTGCCTTGAGATTTGCCTCAAGTTCTGTCTGAACACATGAAAAACAAAAGTCAAGTTTCTGCTGCATCACGTTCGACACTTTGTTTTGATTCCCCCAAATGTATACAAGTGTAATACTGAATCACTGGACCCCTTTAAGATATGGTTTCTAAGACACTCTCATTATGGTCCATGAGATGAAAAGATGAAAACAACGATATAACTTGTGTGCATGTGAAATCCTTTATCTAAAATCTCGGGGAAACATTATGTTATTTTTACGACAGTGAAAGTGAGTGTAGAGGCTACAGAAGCAGTTCATTGCCTATTCAATAATGCTCCAGTTATGAATGGTGCTAAGTGATTTGATTAAATGAGAGTATATATGACACCACACGGTGGTAACCTCTGCTTTTTCTCTTTTAGCTGCTGTGATGGCAGAAATATCAGTGTTGGTTCTTTATTACTGATCTTATCTGGGCCTATTTGGCCGCAGTAGCTCACAGGGGCTGCCTGCGTGGTGGAGATCAGCCAGAGTGAAGATAACATTGCACATCCATCTGACTAATTGGCTCTACAATACAGCCAGAGGGGAAACACTCTGATTTATAGGGCTTGAGAATGCAGTTTCTCACTTTAAAAATATCTATCCTTCTCTGTCAGCGTACGCTCAAGTCTGAATTTAGAGCCCATTTACCAATTAAAGAATTTGCTCAATGATCTGATTTTGGCCATTCTGTCTGTCTGTGATGCACAGTTAATATATTTCCATGATAGAGACTTCTACTGCTCAAGCTCATTGTGAACATGTTGCTGCTTCTGTATTGTAAAGCAGAAAAAAATGAGCATCCCTGGAGCCTCTGGCAGGCTAAAAGCCTTCAGAGAGAGTTTTTTACAGAGAGATTCATCCGTATGAGCTGATTATGTTCCTCTCAGGGATGATCATGTAACACTTTATTTTGGGTGGCCACAAATGATCCACAAATGATGTGCACGATGGGATCTAATTAACTTTTCATTGATGATTTGCGGACTCTCTCTCTGTTATTGTCCTGAAACTCGATAGGACATTGGTGGTTATAGCGTCTCTTTCACACCAACTGTGGCCCTGCGGGAATGTCACACACAATAGTGACATATATCTCATGACACAGTGTCGACAGTCCTGTCTGTGCCTGTCACACCCCTCTGCACCGCCACCACGGAAACATGTCACAATGTCCACCATCCCACTTGTCACAGGGATACTTGCCTCTGTCGATAGAATCCTTGTCACAGCAGATCCAGGAAGTTAGTTTGAGGGAAGTGAAAGTTTGTGTGACAGTCTTGTATGTGTATGTGACAGAGTCTTTATTGTGTCAAAAGAGTTCCACGTCAGATCACAGAGAAAGAAACTACAAAACATTTCCCTTCACATACAGAAGACATGCAAGCTTTCATAAATATCTGCTTCATGTCTTCCATTGAGCTGACACATGAACCTCAGTAGCTGTTTCACATAGACTACGGCACTCTTGCACAGGCTGCACCATTGTTAGAGTCTGAATACAGCGCACAGTGACAGTTTACTGTATTACAGAAGATTTTTAGAGTTACCCACAATTTAGCAACTCGCCTTCTCATCACAGACTTATATTTTTTTCAACATCTTAAACATTACGACGTTAACAAATGGTTTAAATGGCTTCATTAAACGATAGGCGACACTTCTTTCAATTAAATCATATCGCGATGAAATCATATATCGAGATATAGTGACACAAAATGACACCGTCGAAATTGATACACTTACGTTCTCAATTAAATGAGAAAATACTCAGTACTTTTAATTTTTCAAGTATTCAATCTGCACATGAGCCCCTGTTAAATGAAATATGCTTATTGTTTTCTTGCTGAGATGAGAAGATCTGTTGCCCACTTGTGTTTTTCTGTTCAATATGAAAGTGAGGCCAGCAGCGGGCTAGCTTAGCTTAACATAAAGACTTGGAGCATCAGGTCAGCATCAGTAAAAAGCCACTTCGTCTAGGAGCAAATATGCACCTCAGTCCTCTAATGAAGAGCCCTTGAACTCACTGTGACTCTTCGGTAAAGCAATAATGTGTAGGTGTCCATGCAGACATTTCAGACTCAAGACACTTCTCTCTTATACAGGGATCAAGGGCTGCACTGTCAACATCCCACAGATGGTGGGGGAACAATGTGATTCACTCAGCCATTGGTGCCTCTTGACTCATTACTGTGAATGGGGAGCCTGGGGTAAATGGGGACAAGCACAAGGTAAAGAGGTGGTCAATGATCCCACAGCGGTAGGAACAGGAGACGCTGCATTAGCTCTGTAATGAAGCACTAAGAGGCAACAACCTGCAGAAAGCGTTTCAATGGAAAGTTAAAGCAGGGGGGATTGAGTGCTGTGCGACACTGAAAAGATCAAAGCAGTGTCAGCGATCCACTTTCAGTGATACTGTGCCTTAGGGTAGCTCAGTAAGCAGGTCAATAAGAAATGATGACCCTTGACCTCCCCCCATAACTTCCATCAGTCCCTCTGCCATCTCACTGGCTTGCCTTATTGCACTCTGGGTTGACTTAATCAGTTTAATGACAATAAAACCATTTAGGAAAATGCATGCGCTTGTTTTGCACGTCATTTATCATCCCAACAAACATCTTGCCGTGATGCCATTAGGTTATCAGTAGATGCATTCATTACGTTTTGTTTACAGCTTCAAATGTACCAACACCAGTACCAGTTCTTATTAATTACTGAGGCTGCAGACAAATCAGTGCAAGGTCACAGTGAAGTGTTACAGATGCAGTGAAGAGATTTCTGAGACAACACTGCACAGCAATGTTCAGCTGCCCGACGGCTTCTCTGATAAAAATCCTTGTGCTTTTACATCAAACATGTATCTATATGCACACACACACACACACACACACACACATTGAGCTGGAATTGTGTATACTTTCAAGAGCGACGGACCTGCCTGCCAATCATGGGGTTGCTCTTTCATAATTGATTGGTTCCACTCAGTGGCCCCACACCATCAGTCAGAGTGTTGAGAAACTACCTTCATCAATATTCATTTTTTTTGTTTTACTCATCTATATTCATATCCTCATTCATATTCATCACTGGTTACACAGAGCAGATTAGGGGGCTTTGTGTGCGTTTCTGTGGATCATTGTTTTCGGTGAGGAGGTGGAGGACCGCCATGCTCTTACTGTCCTTTGACACCAATATGTGTCTGCAGGTTGCATTGACCATGCTGCTGTTTTGTTTTAGTTCATCACACTACTTCATATACTCATTTTACACATACAACTACATTTTGTAGTTTCACATTGTTTGCTTGTATTTAAGATGTTTCTAAACAATCAATGCACCCTGTATATTTACTGTTTGCCATATTGCTACTATTGATTATGTTTCAACAGAGCCAAGATCTGTTTTAGATGAACCCAAAAGGAATATCAGTTAGTCTGAATGGGAACAAAATGAACAACTTGTGTGCGTGTGTGTATGTGTGTGTGTAAGCTCTGCTCGTACTTGTGCAGTGTTTTCAGGTAAATGCTAACGTCAGCATGATAACATGCCGACACATAACAAGTACCATGTTCACCATCTCAGTTTAATGTGAATGCTAACATTTGATAATTACCACGAAGCACAAAGTACTGTTGAGGCTGAGTGTTTCAGGTATTTGGTCACAAATCATAAATGGAAGTATTGGATGGATAAAATGTTCACAAAGGTTATTACAATTCATCAATCAAGGGGGACATCAATATCTTTGCCAAAAGCCATGACAATCCATCAAACACTTAAGAAAATTCCCTAAAAAACGAAAATGTCAAACTCATTTGGATGCTAAATGAAATGTCTGGGAATAACTAAAAGCATGAGGTCACAAAGTCTGAGAATCATTCGAACTTTTTGCCATTCCAGCCAGTAGAAGTTGAGAAAATGTACTGGATAAGTGAAAACCTTTGCTGGTGGCAGTCGATGAAAAGTCCGGATATCAACAAAGGATTCATCTTCTGGGTTCAATGGACGTGCACAAAATGTAATGGCAATGCATCAAACAGTTAGTTATTTCAGTCTGGGAAAAAGTGGTAACTGTCCAAGAAAGAAACCTCCCTTAGTTTCTGGAAACATAAAAAAAGACTAACAATATTAACTATCACCATTTAAGAATACAGTCGGTATGCTAATTGCTCACACCAAACACCCATCACCGTTTATCTTTTTGCTCGTGGGTGTAGCAATGGCTCATGTAGAACCACTGTTCTTGTATTCCCCAGTGCTCTGTAACTCTCTGAGTAAATGAAGAGTTCATCTTAACACAGAGAAAGACTGGACACACTCTCTCATCATTCATTATCACTCCCTGAGAACAATTCACTCAGCTGTTTGACTTTGATTAAGAGCAGCGCTGCCACCTACAAAGACAGATTTGGATTCTTTAAAGACGGTCCAATTAATCCCGTTTCCATGAAATGTGTGCTTTTTGTACTTTAAAAAAAATGACATATCCATTGTTCTCTCTTCCCTTCTCCTCCCTTTGTCTCTCCTGACCACCTCTCCTCTAATTTCCCCATACTTCTTCCACCTGCAATGTCCATTTTACCACAATCAGCCTCTAATTGGCTGCTTCACATTATGAGAAGGGCAGAGATAGAGCAGTCTCTTATAAACACACACACACACACACACACACACACACACGATAGACACGCGTAATGGCGGAGAGAAAACAGGGACACAGCTGGTAAAGCTTGTTAAAAAATTGTGCTCATCCTATTAAATGACTTTGTTCCCTCTCTCTCTGTGCTTACTGCTTAGTATGATAATGTTCTCTATAATAGTTGCTAAACGGCACATCGTGATCCTCTGAGAGATCTTTTCAAAGTATGTGTTTGTTGTGGAGAGGGGTCAAATATATAGTAAAACATGTATCGTATCTTATGTAGAAAATAGGCCGAATAGGATAACTCAATAGGTCTCATGCCCTCTCCTTTGTCGCAGCACCTCCTTTCCGTATGTGCTGCAACTGCTGTAATCAGCAGAAAATCATTGTTTTATCGGGTCCAGTTGCTAAGCCCTCTGCTTCCCCTGGAGGCTCAGCTGAAAGAGACAGAAAGAAGAATCGCTGCTCAGGCAGCAGGTGAGAGAAGCAGCACAGTCTCTCCAGACACCAGTACAGGACTCAGAGGTGTGATCATCGGCTCTTCATCTGAGACTTTAACACACCGAACTTCCAGACTGTGCTGTAATGTTATTTCCTATTGCTTAATATGCCCTAACCTGACCCTAACCGTTATGAAAAAATAAAAAATGTTGACGAATGATTCCTAAATGTCTTCAGGTTCATCTCCCCATTGTCTTCCTAGTCAAGAAAAGCTTTCAAGGCCTGTTTTGAGCTGCTGCTCCTAGCATGTGAAATAGTGGATAATCTTGCTCTGCCATGACTCTTATGAACTCCCTCGTCTCTTTAGATGCTTTAGGACCTCAGCAGCCAGGCCTATTGGTTTCCAAGAATAAAGAAAAATCCTTAGGAAACAGTATATACAGTATGTACATATTAACATTTGGTGCTTTTTATCAATTTTTTCTTCTAACTTTGAACCCCTCTTCAGTTCTTATTGCACCCCCAGCTGCATGAGGAGAGAAGATGTATCCTTGATTTGACGCTCCTGAGGTTCCCTCCATGTCTTCCTTTCTTTGTTTTCCTTTAGGTTCTTTATCAAGTATTTCTTTGTCTTCTTAGAGAGCTATTATAGTAGCCATTGTTATTGTTCTTTTTAAAAGCCTCATTAGACATCGTAACAGACAATGGACAATACAAATGAACTTGGTTTGACGTTGCTAAGCATGGTGTCCTCCAATGCTATGGGTAGAAGCAATGATAAATCCCAGAGTCTGAACAAGCAGGAAGCACAGAGACCGCTGCTGACTGCTCTCTGGTCCACTCCATGATTCTTAAAAAGGCCCGTTGCCATCTGCGTGCAAACACTACAGTTACTTAAATATCTGGCAAATCTATAGAGAGGGTTCTGTATGACAAACAAACTAAAACAGTTTGTCTGACACTTCCATGCCCTCACTTTACTTCTTTTGTTTGCAAGTCACTCCACAGCCTAAGATGTATACAGAGACATTATCAGTGATATATATAGAAGGTGTAGCTGTATTTATTGCAGGCAGTTGTGAAACATGCCATTCATCCCCTGAAACACGATCCCATGAAGCTAGGGTCAGCAAGGTCAGCTAGGGTCATTTTTTTTATATATCCAACCCAAAAATCCAGCCCAGTGTTGACAACTGTTTTCCAATAAAGTAGCGAGCAACACTTACTCCAAAAGTTGCAAAATCTAGCGAAAGTCGACAGCTTCACTCCAAAGCCACTCCCCCAAATTATCATTATGAACCTAAACACATCATGACGAGCAAAGAGGGCGGAGTGCGTGCAGGAGACAGACAATTTATTTCATTTTATTGTCGTCCTGACATCCATGTCCATATCCAGATACCGGGTCCTTTTTTTATTTTTTGGTCAGAGTATTCGATCTGTTGACGGCTGTCACGATGCCAAGAGAATTTCAACAAACAAAGAAATTCTAAATACATTACATACCTAAGCTTTCAATAACATTGTATTTTATTGTATTGCATGGTATGCGTGTTCAGTTTAAAAACAGACTAACGGGTCTTTTAGACGAAATGTGCTATTAATAATATTAAACAATGGTTTTTAAATGATTAATGTGATGTTGCTGATGAAGAATGCACCTGAGAACTAAAACCGAGTGTAAAAAAAAATACAAATATTACATTTTTCTTTTTGAAAGCACTCTTTTTGCTTCTTCATCGGTTTGTGTTCCACCAAATTATTCCTTTCTGCAGTCACACAGTAATAACACTGAGAAACAATTGCATTTAAAATCCGCCTTCATATACTTGCATTATGTCAAGAACAATACACAACAATTTCACCAGTGTCCTCAGAGTAAGAAAAACAGTTTCTGCTTGCTCAGCTTGTTCTGCTTTGTTCCTTCTTTTTTTCCCTCCTCTTCGCTCTCGTTTGCTCTGCAGCAGGAAGGATCTGATTAAAAACACAATCAGCACGACGGCAGGCCCCGCGCCTTCTAATCAAACCATAATGGAAGTTTACCATGCATTATCTCTGACTGGGATTTAATGAGACTTTAGCTTGCATTATCTCAAAGTGGAATTTAATAGCAGTATCCAGGGGGCATTTGAGATCTCGTCTGTATTTCTTTGCCGAGTCTGGAGTCAGAGGTAACAGCGGCAGGAAAGGTGAGGCGGGACTTGTCTTGAGCTCCGGAGTGGGCTTGGATACATCCCTGCAACAGATGCTCAACCTCTGTTTGCCGCCGGGCCTGGGATGACTTTCCATCTGGTTACTTTGCCCTTGTATGTTTGTTTGGAAAAATACTGAGCAGAGAGTCTGTCCTTCAACGATAGGCCCTGGTTTGAGCCCCTAGTCTGGCAGCAAGCATCACCCCGCTGAGGTGTCCTTGAACCAAACTGTGAATCCTGTGCAGCTCCAGAGGCACAGTGAAGTAGCTGATGGGTAAATAAATGCATTGAAAAAAGAAAAGAAAAAAATCAATAGATTTATATTGAAAATGTTTTCATCAAAGATTTAACAATACAACAAATCAAGCCAAAAATGAATTTGCTTTCGTTGTGCAGAACAGCACGAACCCTCCTGCTCAGATCACTCGGCCATCTTCTTTCGTTCAAGTGTAATGACAGAAAACATAAAGTTCAGAGTCTCTTCTTAGACACAGACTTTTCCTTCCAGTTGCGGAAAACAGAAAATGTACCTCGTGACAGATTCTTTCACCTCTGCCACGTTGCGGTGGTCATGCAGAACAACTGCTGCTACAATAGTATTTGATAGTAACCACGTGTCATGCAATGCAGCACACAGTGTGCTGTGGGTTACGCTGTCGGTGATGGAGACCGAACAAAAGGCCACATGTTGAAGACATGTGACAAAATGACCTCTGGAAGTGGAGAGCACTGACTGCGTGTGGGTGTCCTGGTACTCTGGTCAAAGCTGTGGTGGAAAAATTGATGAATAATTTATCTTACTGTAATGGGTGCATTTGTATCTGTGTGGGTAAGTGTGCACTCTGGATTCTGTACTTGTTCAAATTCCCTGTAGCCGACTGTAACTTTTGAGTGACAAAACATCATCACTATTTCTCAGATAATGTGTTTCCTTCTTTGATATTTCTTGGGTTTTTGTGGGGGGGAAAAGGAATAATTATGTTGTGAAACAGGCGATGGACAGTTGTTTCTCCCCGCCGCATGTCTCCTGTTAATGCTTTCAATGTTGTGGTATTTTCAGAGAACGCTGTTGTGTATTAAGAATGGCAGGAAAGTCATCACCTCAGCATGTCAGCCTGTCCAGAGGTTCGCTGCTGACATTATCCCTGCAAAACCTCATTAACACTTTCATACCATCACCCGCAATCCCTTCAGTGCATAACAAGCAGCCCGGGAGGGGAGTGTGAATGTATTAATATTCATGGCTCCATTCAGCAGTGAACAGAGAAATGGAGTAAATTAGCAAGTCTAATGCTTTGCAATGCTATCGTCCACTGCAAGGGGGAGAAAATTGATACAGTAAACACTATCCAAGTCATCGGTGAGTGCTGCCATTAAGGTTGATTTTAGAGCAGAGAGACTCTATTTTGTAGCATTCACCTTGTGCCGTGCTGCACATTCAGAATGGGCTGTGCCTTGTGAAGCTGTATACACTACAGATGGTTAGGGTATCTGCATTATGGCATCCATCTCTTTTTCTCCCTCTCCTCCTGCTTTATTCTCCATCCGACAAACGTTGAATGAGTCGTGATCTGTGTACGGCAGCGATTCGATTTAATGAGGTGCCCAACAACCTTGGGTTGACTCAACTCAGCTGCAACAGTCTCACTCATTTGAGACAGAGATAAGGACCTTATGACAGAAGCACCACACAAGTTGTTAAAAAATCAACGCTCTCGAAGTTTGATTTTCATTTTTTTTTTGTTTCAAGACCCATGTAATTGGCAGGGATGTCAAGTTTGGATTGAAAAGTTGAACGCTTTTAGCATTCTGTAGTCAGATTTAGTCCTTGCAGCTTCCCAGGAGTGGGAGAATCTCAAAGATATCAAAGCTGGCTGTGAAGATGGGGAAGAGCAATGTAGATGTCTGAAGGGGGAACCAGCCAGGGAAAGACAAGACAGAATTTATGATTTATTATGGCTAACACATGCAGTAGTTGTATGAAACAAATTAACACATATCCCATGAATGTTTCATTTGTTTTTGCATTAAATCCTGGTTGTTAACTTTTGATTCATCAGGAATCAAAGTTTAGCCTTTGTACATGTAATGACCAGATGAACAAGTATGAATAATCTCATCCAACAATATCTTATTTCACTTTTGAATTTTTGTCAAGTTAAAACATGCCCATGACAATTCTTGTGACTTATGTTCCAAAAGATGAATTCATTAATTTACTGCAGCAACATATATACATATATATATATATATATATATATATATATATATATATATATATATATATACACACATCACCAAGTGCAGATTTCTAACTCAAGACACCAGAAAATGTGGAAGCAACAATAAAACACCTCCTTTGTAAACACTGATTAAAAACTGCTAATCAACTGTGGCCTGACTTAAGTTTCTTTTTTCATACTCATCAATCTGGTGTGGCGCCCCCGTTGGGACGGCTGAGTCGTAAGGCCTTTGTCACACTGTGTATCCAGACCAATGATTGCCTTCACTTGGCACTCAGGCCAGGGCGGTGTGCTGAGTGTTGCTTTTCCACCAGCAATGAGCTACTTTAGCAAATCAGCGCTTCGTGGATGCTGTCGATTGGATGCACACAGACACAGAGCGTTGCCATGATCTCTCCACCCTTGATCTGGGTCATGCTCTCAGCAGTAGCGAAGGGCTCTTATTAGTGTGTGTGTGTGTGTGTGTGTGTGTGTGTGTGTGTGTGTGTGTGTGTGTGTGTGTGTGTGTGTGCACTCATTGTGTGCGATAGTTAACTGCTGCCGTCCCAAAATGAAAACACCAGACATCTTGCTTTCCTGTTGTGAAATTCTTCCGGTATAGTGCAGTTACAAGCAGCAGGGATGGAAGCATCACAGCTTCAGATAATAACAGAGAGAATAATGTTACAATGTAGAGAATCCTGTGAAAAAATACAAAGATTTCCATTTCATGTTGCTTACTGTAAGTACAGCCTAATGCCTTTTGTTCTTCATCCCACACATCTCACAGTTTTGTATCACAGTGCTTCTCTCGGGAAGAGAATATAAAAAATTGAAAGCACAGAATCATAAAAATGGTCCATAAACTTCTTACATTTCACTTTTACTGCAGCTCATTAAAACCAATGAACCACAAAAAAGTACCATACCTAAATGGTGAAATTGCTGGATTAATGCTCAATAAATGTGTGCACTTTAAGGAGAGTGAATGTATTTTTGTTGCTACTTAAACAAGACAAAATGGGGTACAAAGATCTGAAATAAACATAAAATATGCTTTAAAATGTTGTGAAAAGCTCAAGCTGCTGTGGTTCAACTTGCACTAAAACAAAGCAGGTTCCTAACAGCTGTCTTTTGTTTTTAACCGTTTAACACTACAGCGTTAGCATGCATGCTTTCTGACGATAGCTTTTTTGTGCATATTTTTACACATTTACATGTACAGAACTTTCTTGATGTGCCTGTCCACCAGACTGAAATATATGCAATATGGTATCATGTGGCAATTGTGGGTATAATATGGCATTGCGATGAAATTCTGCATGAACATTCATGGTTCCCAGAGGATGAACACTAATGACTTTGGTGATCCTCTTTTCCTTTAGCGCTTCCAGTCGGTCAAAAGTGAAACACTTTAAATGCTTTCAACATTGATAATGATTTGAGGCTAAGATGGTCAATGTGGTCAACATTATACCTGCTAAAACACCAGCATGTTTGCGTTGTCATTGTAAACATGAAGCACAGAGCCGTAGACTTTTAAACTCTATACCTGTGTATTTTTCTCGGACCAAGACACACATAAACAAGAGAGTCTCTTTTTTAATCGATAAAATACAAAATGAAACACATTTATTTGTTGTTTGGCAACATTGTATGATTGTATGCCAGGCTGAGGACTGGCAGGAGTTGTGAGGATGGAGGATACAGGTATCGACATTATATGAGCTAAAAAGATCATGAAACATTTGTCCCAAAGGAAGGACAACATGTGCCATCCATTGCTCAGAGCAGGCAGCTCTAAGGCCGTACCAAAAATATTCCATCCATGAATTCATTCAGTTTGGATGGGCGCTCCATGGCACGATTGCACTAATCTAGTCCTTCATCACCAAAAAAGCCGAACTTCCTCTCCACCCTCTCTCCTCATGAGACCAGTCATTTATCTCTCTCTGACTCATTCCCTCAAATGGGATTCACTCCTCCTTCACCCAACGGACACATGACAGGCCAGAGCAGATGAGAGGGGGCGGGAAATTGTGCATATGTGCAGAATTTCTTTCAGTTCAGTCCGCCATAGTTTTATTCTAGTTAGTTTTACGCCAGACCTCACTACAGGTTTCATAACGATCATATGGGAAACACAACGATTGTAAGGAGAATCGTTAACAGATGTTTAAAAAGCCAGAATCGTTTCAACAAGCCGACACAGATTGTCCTTGTTGCCACGTCCTTGCCGGAGCAGTCAAACCAACTGATTAATGATCCAGGAGTAAGAAACACACACCAAGGCAAGCAGGTACTTTGGGAATCAATTCATCACACTTTATTTTGTGTGACCCTGGCTGATGTGGTGGTTGGAGAGCAGCACAATACACTCTCAGCACAAACGTATGAGAATAGAACAAATACACACAATGGCCTCGCCCGACTACAAGTCTACTGCTAAGAAATCAAAACCCCTCATTTCTACAGGCGCTTTAATGGTGGAGTGTGACTGAAGAGAGACTGAGGGAGTGTACAAATGATCGAGCGGTTTGATTATCAGTAAGGTTTCCCATTCTCTTTCAATTACATTTCCTTATTTACACCGGATCCACTGAAGCATCAGACCATGGCACAACAGCGTGAAGGACATGTTTGGGTTATCCCATGCTATGTTTAGACATACTGAGCATGCTTCATTAAGGGTGGGTTCACTAGGCCATCCCCCTGAAGGCTTGCAGGTGCTGCTTAAACTGGTCAGCACTTTCTTTGGCTGTAAGAAGCTGCTTCTCGCACCACTGAACCAGAGCCTGCTGCAGCATCTCCACGCGTGCAGCCTTGAACCGAGCAACCTGGGAAAAACACAGCATACGTGAACCTCAACAAAAAGGATGTGACACAATGCACTTGCGACGGGTAAGCCATGCGTAAACGGAGAATCCAATTTGATGTTTTACCTCCTGTTTAGCCACTCCACAGATGTGATCAAACTCCGTCTCCGCCGCTTTCTTCGCCTCCTCCATCTGATGATTAGGGGGAGCATGATGTTAATCATCGTTATATACTTCATACGGATTAAAGCTGCAATGGACATCCTCTCAACACCTGTCCAGGTCCATGGCTACTACTGAATGAACTCAGCAGAGCGTCACTGACACCTGCTGGCAACAAGAAAGCATGCACATCTGATCCAGCAGTTTGTTCATTGTGATACTCGAGTACAGGCACTCACAGCAGCCTTCTTTAAAGGTTTGGCCTTCTCTGCATTCCTTCTGGCGGTCTCTAACTCCACTAGTTTACAGGTTCTCCTGAAGAGCATCTCCTGTTTTGGACATGATAATCATCAGAGGTTTCATTGTGGCATTTCACGCTTCAATATAAGGCCAGGATTTAAGAGACAACATACACATACGATGACTAATGAAATGACTTCAGAACAAGAAGACACACCTTTTCTGCCTCCTGGCAGCGTGACTCCATGTCCAGGCCGAGCCCGAGAGTGTTCATGTTGTTCTCAGCAACACTTGTCATATTTTTCTGCCCACACACAAGCACATTATGTGCAGTGTCTTTGTGAACCCAATAGTGCGTTGCAATGTAAATACATTCTTGTTAAAAAAAAAGCTCAAACAACTTACCTTCATAGAATCAAAGACTTCTGATAATTTCACACAAACCCTGAAAGAAGAAGAAGAAAGTGTTTTTATTTGTATCATGCTTATTTATTGTAACTTTCATTCATTCATCTTAAGAACATGTGATTTTTGGCCTCGGATCAATGATATTACTGTCTCACTTAGAGAATGCCTGTTTGTCAGGATCCTCCCCTGGTTCCACACAGAGATGCAGAGAAGCTGAGAAGTGCCCACAGGCCACTGCTATTTCTGCAATCAAATGCACATGGAGCAAACTCCAACATCAGACTTGGGACAGGAAGAATTTGCGTTGCAATGTGAATGAACACTAACACACTACATATCCTCCCATAGGTTTTAACTGTTGAAACAAAACACAAATAAATCCTAAATAACGCCAAACGATAAGCACTTCTTGTCTCCGAAAATGTAAATGAAGTGTTCTTACTTTGCTCAGATTGCACCACATCTAGGAATCTCTACAAGAAAAATAAAAGTGCAACAATCAAACAGGAAGAATGTCTGCGGCTGTGTGTGTGCGGGAAGATAAAAGGGAGGAGGACACACAATACACACAGACACAAAACCAACAGGTAAAAGCAACTGGCTCACCTCAGCTGCAGCCTTGGCAGAGCCGGTTAGAACAAGGTTACGAACGCGTTCACTTTGAAAGAACTCATCCACATCCTGCAGACACAGACATTACCAAAGTCAAACCCAACATAGAG
Organism: Melanostigma gelatinosum; assembly: GCF_949748355.1. NCBI lineage: Eukaryota > Metazoa > Chordata > Actinopteri > Perciformes > Zoarcidae > Melanostigma > Melanostigma gelatinosum. Next base: position 12,660,304 of record NC_136636.1, on the reverse strand, counting down.
GCATAGAGGCCGTCAAGTCTGCTCGTGTGAGTCCCGGTTGTGTACCTTATGGCCTTCTTTCCTCCGTTCTTCCACAGCTTGACTCAGCCGGTTGAAGATGTTTTTCTTTACTCTCTGTCTGCCTGGAGGCTAGAGACACAGACACACAGAAGCTTCAACATGTTTCAAGCGCAGTATGTACAGTACATGAAATCTTCCCTGAATTAGTCAAGGATGTTGTTGGACCCATGTCACTATAAAAGCTGCTGATGCCCGATAAATAGCATCCCAGATTCCATGAAACTCATCAGACAGGAAAGGACTTGTATAGAAGCTGTCACATCAGCAGGACTTGAAACACGTCCAACACTGACACAAACTCCGACTTTTATACAGTGAAGAGGCCGTAGTACTGCTATTACTGTGTGTGTGTGTGTGTGTGTTTGTGTGTGTGTGTGTGAGAGAGAGTGTGTGTGTGTGTGTTTGTGTGTGTGTGTGTGTGTGTGTGTGAGTGTGTGTGTGTGTGGCTGCATACATACAGTGTTTGTATTACATTTATGATACAGAGTTCAAATCATGCATTGCTTTGTAAAGAGACACTTTTCTCCTGATGATTTACTGATTCATGATTGAGTGTTATATCTTACTGTTCCTCATCAATACTGTGTATGTAGGTAATGTAGGATGTCGGCCATTGTCAGAAGGTTTGTGTACGTGTATGTGTATGTGCAAACTGTTACATGGAAGCTTTGTGCTGTTGTATGATTGCATCTTCTAGAACTGCAGGACTGAGTTCACAACATTTTCCCTATGGAGACATTAAAAGTAGATCTTATCTATCTTATCTCATCTCATCTCACAACAGGAATACCTTTACAGTAAAACAAAAATTGGATGGAAACAACTAGCATGTGTTTTCATGATTCAAGCATCAAGTGAGATCTTCTTTCACCCTTTTGATGCTATTTGCAGGCACATCAAGCAGGTTGAGAGTTTGTCCTTGGTCGCTGTTGATGCACTCATTTTGTGACACTTCACCATCTTGTTTCATGTTTTGTTCTTCCATCTGTTTATCTACAGACAAAAGTTCCGCTCCAGCTGCATCCCACTTCAGGCTCTGCCTTCTTTAAAGTCCACTCTGATTACAGGCCCACATACAGAAGGCTCCTCTAAAAGTGGCCAGACGATCATTCTGCACGGATCATTAGTTCTGGTACGAGACCACAGGCAGAAACCTGCCTTCAGTCCTCTCCCTATATGTGGAGGACACGATATTATGTCACATGAAACGTTCCATTTTCTCTTCTGAAACAATGTCGGGGAAAGTCTCACGATTTATTATCTGCCTCTCTCGTAAAAAGGTGTCACGTTGCACCCTTTTGTGACATGAAATTCTAATCGTTAAAAAGAGAATAAAAAAAAAAAAACAGGCTGTTTATTTGTGTCCACTCACGTCTGAGCTGGTCAGTAAGATCTCCACAGCTTTATTTTTGCCGAGTATGCTGTGTGCAGCGACCTGCCGGAGGAAGCTTTCCAGTGCTTTACAGTATGGCAGCCACTCTCCTAAACCAAGGAAACCTGCAGGGAAACCATCAACATCCGTATCATCACCATCACTTCATATCACACTCAACAGACGATGCAACAGAATAGACGCTGGAGTGGAGAATACCATTGGTTGATTTTACTTTCAAATCTAACGTTCTATTTCATGGAGGTGGTGTCAGATGCACTCACCAAGCTGTTTCATAGCCTTGGCAGATGCATTCACCTGAGCCTTTGCAGGAAGAGAAGGAAACTGGAAGAAAAACAGAGCATGACTGTATTACTTGATATTGTTTGTCAAAGCAAGATTTATTCTATTGGTTTTTTCCCAAAACAAGACTTTTTTTTAAATTCGGTGCCTGGCTTGGGAGAGGAACATAAATAAGGTTAATTCCTTTTCCTTGAAAACAAAAAACTGAATCCAATCAGACCACAAAGCTGTGGCTTATTTCCCAACAGTACTGGGCCAGCTGGCAGCTCTAAAAGTAGCTTCCTGGTTACAAAGGAAAGGAGGAGGTTAAGAATGAAAGGAGGAGGTTAAGAAGGAAAGGAGGAGGTTAAGAAGGAAAGGAGGAGCATGTTAAGAGACGTAAACTGCTCCACATAACTTGGCTGGCTGTAGCACCTTTTCCAACCATGTGTTTAAGTCATTGTATGAAGAAAACATTTTGATTTGTGATTTTTCTCAGTTACAAAAGCACTGTGTTACAAGAACACATACTTTTATGTACTTGTCAAAGTCTGCAGCTTAGCTCAAATTCTATTGTACGGTAGGCAATTGAGGAAAGAAAGATAACATCAAGCAGCATGCACACTTCCAAAAGGACGTTTTCAACAGAATCCAAATTTTGCTTTGCATCTTCACAGACTCCACGTGTAGATATTCCAGCACTATAATCGTCTTGTTATTGTCAGAAGAGTATGAAGACGTTTGCAAGTGAAATAAGGGACAGTGGGCGGATGAAATGAAGCACTGACTATGACTCCCTGTATGCCGGGCACATCCTCCTGAGAGAACAGGTGCTGCTGCAGCCATTCAAAATCATCATAGGTCCGGTCCACATGGTACTCCCCTGTCCCAGACAGCTGGCATGGACGACAGACAACATGTCATCAGAGTCTGTTTTTGCAATACCATAATTCAAACACATCAACTGGGTTTCTGCATGAATCTAGATCTAAGGTAGCTTGCAGCAAACTCACCTTTTGAGACACAACAAGGAAGGTAAGTGTGTCCCCGTCTGTCAACACCTCCGTAACCTTGATGTTATGACCATGGACACTCAGAGAAGAGTTCACTTCGTTTACTTCTTCCTGTAATTAAATGTGACAAACAATTTTATCAACAGCTGGAAGTAAATTCACATTAGTAGGCAAGCCAAAGTTAAAGGGAATTAAAAACTTCACTTACAGCCCATGCTGTAAATCTGAATGTCTCCATGGAGAAAAAGTCACATGACACTCAGAGGCTATCAAAAAAAGGTTTTCAGGCATACTTACCATCATTGTGAAGCCTGTAAGTTAATGATTCCAGTATGTCTTGTATCTGCTTTGTAGAATGCTTAAATCTCCGTTTATCTCGATAAAAGTGCATCAAGCTGTAAAGATCTTTGGTCTTGTGTTGGCTTTAGTGCGCTCACGCTCCAACTGCTGAGAAGGCACAGGATATCCTCTGGGTCAAAGTGCACAATCCTGTGAGAAATGGAGTAAAACAGTGCCAGATCTAAAGTGCTGGCACAGGGGAAAAGAAAGATGAGTAAATTGTGTGTTAGTCAGTAACTCAGGGCCTTTGACACACCCACACAGGAAAAGTGGCCCAGCAGTCCGATTGGTTCCCCCATCTGTCAAGCTTACAACCTGAAACATTAAACTTACAAGTGTTGTCATAAAAGAGGCAGAACACACACACACACACACACACACACACACACACACACACACACACAGCTTCCTTCGTCAAGACAAGTTTATGTGTCGAGCAAATTCAAAAACAACAAACGTTGACCAACGAGCTTTACAAAGAGATTAAATAAAACACTGGAATGATCAAATAAAAACACAGACAACAATAAGAGTATTAAACTAAATGAATCAAGGCATAGAATGTCTTGATGGAATCATAGCTCAAACAACAAAATAAAACACTAACAGATCAAAACCAGCACGTGGTCAAGCATGTCTTCATTATGATAATTTAAAGGCGAAAGAAGAGACATGGGCTTAAAAGGCATCAATGGAGGCGAAAGACGTCATATTTATGGGCAAACTATCCCACAATTTAAAAACACTCAATCCCCCGTGTTTTGTAACTGGGTGCGTGGTGTGAAGATCAGTGATTGAGGAGGAATAGACGTAAGCAGTTCAGAGCCACGTGCGTGTCGATGCAGCGCTTTAAAAACACATTAAATATCTATTTCGCTGAATTTCTACATACTGAATACAAGACACAGATACTGTGAAAACAATATGGAGGCTTTATTATTATTACTTTTTAAAGTCAGTACTCTAAAACAGACACACAGGATACAGGGTCAAAGGTGCTAAACATAGTAGTCGTGGTCGTCTTCGTCTTCATCCAAAAAATAAAAGCTGTGGCCATGCTCTTCTACGCCGTAATGGTTAAATAGACCATTCTCATCCTCCCCATCCTGAGCAAAGGTCCAGTGGAAGAATGGCTCCTCCACAAAGGGACTGTCATCGAAGTCATGGAAGAAGTCTTCAAAACCAAAGTGGAAGCTTGTCTCATGTTCATCGTCCTGGCCAACAGAGGCCTCCTCATTTAGAAACGCCTCGTGGCCCATAAAGTCGTACAGCTTCCTCTTCTCCTTGTTGGAGAGCACCTTGTAGGCTAGGGCGGAGGAAACAGGGGAATTACTTTATCTTCAGTGGCGCACAATGAAAAGTTCATCTGGTACACCTGGCTAAAGTCTGACAATCCTGCAATACCACAAACTACAGCACAGCCTCGATCATAACAGTGAACACTAAACCTTCATGGAAGTTGATTTAGACGGCATCAGTATTAGCTGTGAGCAACTGACTATAATCAGGAGAATAAAAAATCATTGTTTTAGAAGTGGTGCAATCCATGTCACTTGTGTAAATTGCATATACAAAATAGATTACAACATAAAAAAAAGGTTATGGTAATGTTTTACCTTCAGCAAGCTCTCCGAAAGTCTTCTCTGCATCGGCGCTCTTGTTCTTATCTGGGTGGTATTTTATGGCCAGTTTGCGGAAAGCCTTCTTAATGTGGCTGTCACTTGCTGATGGCTCAACACTGAGAGTATCGTAGTAACTTCTGCTCGACTCTGAGGCGGCGGACAGGGCTTCGGTGAAGCAGTACAGCATGACCACGTAGGCTTGCATCCAGCGGAAAACACCTTGCGCTGCCATGCTGGGCTTCTGAGCACAGACGAGGAACTGTTAACACAAAGACGTTCTCTGGAAGTAGGCTATAGCTGTTTTTGCAGTTTGACAACTCGTGTTGTTGTTAAGGCTATCTGCTGTCTACACGTCAGCGTAGCAGCACTCAGCATACCTTGTGTGACTCACAAGGTATGCTCCACACCCCAAGGCGCACACACGGATAGTCAATTTAACCCAGCTGACACCTTTGAGACTTAAACATGTTCCGCATATTTCAGCCCAACTAAACGTGGTGGTGAAAGTGTATCAAATTCAAATGAAATGCTGTTAATGTGCAGCTGTTGTTTATCTTAGCTCGCCGTCGTTTCGCGATAAGGCTACCACTGTATACGATGTAAACCTTTTCAACTTTTTAAGTTTATCATACTTCAGTGCAATGTCGCATTATCGCCGCTAGATGGCGGAAGAGCACTAAGGTGACACCTGGAGCAAACGGAGAGGAAGAGCGTCTTCTTCGTTGGTAGTAAAATATGCAATAATGTGGTAAACACACCAGGGCTTTGAGGAATTGCCATAAAAACACATGTCTGGTTGACGTTGCAGCCACATACATTTCAGTGAACGAGAGCAGGGCGTGTCTGCGTGGGAGGCCCTCGGCTATTCTCTGGATCCTGTTTCTAGTTTATATTTGGTAAGACAACATTAGCAGTTAGCTAGTTAGCTAGATAGCATTCGCTAGCTAGTGTTCGTCTTAAATGGGAGGGCTTAGCTACTTATTTAGGTAGGCCAACGTTACATGATACGAGTGCTCTTTATTTACTGACAGCTAACGTTACCCTATACAATGGAGCGTCGCATGGTGTGAATCCAATGTTTAGTTTTTTTTCACCAAACCAGTGACAACAACAACAATGCTGACGTTACTTATTATTTACCAGGTTTTGTCACGTGCTAAAAGGCTAGATGGAGATGAACTGCGACTCACAAAAAAAGTGTACGCAATCGGGAGGCGGCAGCAGCAGCAGCAGGGAGCGATGATTAAAAAGCTGCTGTCAAGTCAGACAGTTTCCACTAACCTTCAAATATATACAGGAAGTTATGGAAATAGTTACATCCTGTTAGATGTCATTGGTAGGCTACCTGTAGTTTGCAGACCACGTTTGAATAATTTGTAATGACATATGTGGAAATGTATATTTGTGTTATTGCTGCTATATGAATAACTTGTATTGTTGTGATCAACCACACACTATTTACCCTCAGCATGAGACTAATAGCAAATAATCTAGCCGTGAATATTACATCTACATAGATAATTATAATTTTCTATAAAACATAGTGTTTGTTGTCAAACTAGCCTAACATTTCAGCCAAAGACAGCCATGTCCAGTTGAACCACACATGCTCCTCCAGGATCTGTCATATTCTCCTGTAACGTGACTTGGAAAGCTAATATCTGAACTATGTTTTTGTCTTGCAGATCTTTGAACAGGAAATTACAGTACTCTAAAGAAAAAGCTATTCATGACTTGTTTAACTCTGTATGTGAATGTTTGGCAGATCATGTCCGCCCCCCTCCCACACATGAGTGCTGTTTTCTCCTTGAGCTGGGCCAAGCGTTATGCCTGACCGGGCCAGCTCCTACCTGTCAGGCGGCGGTGGGAGTGGTGGTAGTCTGGGTGAGGAAGGAGGATCTGGATCTGGTTTGGCAGGGGCCACGGCGGAGGGCAGAGGTGGTTCAGGAGGAAGTCTCGGAGGCAACCTCTCTGGCTCTGGGAGCATGGGGGGTGGAGGGGCGCTCGGAAATGGCAACAGCAGTGGGAACAGTGGAGGTGGGGGGCAAGGTGCAGGACTGGAAGTGGGCGGTGTCTGCAGGGACTTCATACGCAATGTCTGCAAGAGAGGAAAGCGCTGCCGCTTTAGACACCTGGACTTTAATGAGGTGCCGGACTTGGGAGTGCAAAAGAATGAATTTGTCTTCTGTCATGACCACCAGAACAAGGAGTGTATGCGCTCCAGCTGCCGCTTTGTCCATGGATCTAAAGAGGATGAGGACTATTACAAGAAAACAGGAGAGCTACCCCTCAGACTAAGAGGGAAAGTTGCAGCACGACTGGGCCTGTCCCCAATGGATCTCCCCCACAGCCGCGGGGAAGTCCCTATCTGCAGAGACTTCCTGAAAGGGGAGTGCCAGAGGGGTAATAAGTGCAAATTTCGCCATGTCCAAAAAGACTATGAATATGAGCCATCCAGGGTTGGAGTGGGTGGTGTTATAGGGCCAGGTACCAGTGGAATGGTGAATGCTGGGGGAGGGATAGGTGCGGGAGGAGCAGGTGCCTGTGGAGGAATGCAAGGACTTGTGGGAGGTGGAGGTGGAAGTAACATGATGGGGATGGGGATGGGTTGCCCCAGCCTGGCTGGTTGCAGAGATCCAGGTGTCCCAGGAGTTGGGGGGGTAGGTGGAGGTGGGATGAGCACTTGTCTGTCCATAGGTTCTACAGGGCCACGGCGCTTTGACAGGAGCTCATGCTCAGTGTATGACCCTCTGCTGGAAAGCGGGCTGTTTGATGCAAGCTCCCTAGAGGCCTCCATGGACCACACGGCTCTACACTTGAAGAGGCGGCGGTTGGAGGGGCTGCGCCTGGCTGATGTGAGCGGAGGTGCGCACTACGAGCTGGGAGTTCAAGCCACCTTGCAACCACGTTCTCTGGAGTTCAGGTTCCTGGAGGAGGAGAACTCCCTACTGAGGAGGAGAGTAGAGGAGTTAAAGAAGCAGGTCAGAATGAGAGATGGTCAAAAACTAACATTTTGGTAGGCCTTTCTTACATTAATAGCACTTGTGTTTCAGTCAAATCTGAAAATAATTTTGTTGAAATGCTAATTCAGCTTTTTGTACAACTAATACCAGAAACAATGGTGTGCAAAAATAACACATTCGACTACATAATGTAGTGCAATACAGTATGTTGACAAAGTCATAGTCTTAACAACAAACAACAACAAAGGAATTTATCGCGGGCCTTTGTATCGGATTGAAATATATTGTCAAATGTATTTACTTTACTGAATGAATCATGATCGTGTCATGTGAAAGGACTATTTTATAACATAGTGTCAAATTTAACTTTAGTCACAAGGACAGTTTTATTATAGCTCACTGCCAAATCACACACAAAGTAAAGTTCCTTTGAGGAGATGAGAGGTGATTTTAACAAAGAAATCCTTGTGATCCAACACAAGACTTCTCATCTAAAGTTCCCACAGCCTCTGAAGACCAGCATATCAAGTCAACATCTTGGAGAGATGAAATGGAAAAAAGGAACTGAACAAAACTTGCTATTAGGGCCAGAAGTTTGAAGTAGAGCTGAAACTATTCGTCAATATATCCATTAGTCTGTCACCAGAAACTATATTAGTAAACAGTTCGTTGTAAGTCATTTTTCCAAGTAAAAAAATGTAGTTTAAGCCTCTCAAATGTGAGGTGTTGTAGCTTTTCTTTGTCTTATATGATAGTAAAAAATATATATATATATCTTTCAGACATTTTATAGAAATAGTCTTTGATAATAAATGCACTAATCACCCTAAACAAGCAGAGATATGTCTGACCCGTTTTAAGGCCGAGGAGCAGCTGACCTTCAGTCACCCGACTCAAACCCCACTGAATATATTTGGGCACATTTAAAAAAAGGAAAAGACATTCTGTGACATCATAAGACACACACACACACATTAAAGGGTGCTTAATCATTCTGCACAAACATGTAGAATCAGCAACTGCAAAAGCTGTGATCACAGTAAAGAAATGATGGCTGTCTAAACAATTCTCTTTGACTTAAAGTAGCTATATGGTTTAGAAGTATCATTTTATAAGAACTTTCTTTCTGCCGGACACAAAGCCATGGTTTCTGGCAGTGGACTTTCCCTGAGTCCAGTCCTTTTCTAATCCATGTCTCGTGTGTGTCTCAGGTTTCAAATCTCATTGCCACAAATGAGGTTCTTCTGGAGCAGAACGCCCAGTTCCGAAGCCAGGCCAAGGTGATGACGATGTCTTCCACCCCTGCACCCACTGAGCAGATTCTGGTGCCCCCCTTGGGTGCGATAAGTTCCTACAATCATAGCATTGCTCAGACCCACACCACCCTGAGCAGCGCCGGACTGCAACCTCGGTCTCTCATCCAGCACGACCTGGTAGCATCTACCGGCGCCCCTTCGGCTGCCCAGAGTAACGCTGCCCCGCTTCCAGCCCCTCTGCCTCACCTCAACCCTGAGATCACCCCGCTCGCCGCCGCTCTTGCACAGACCATTGCCCAAGGGATGGTGCCACCTGTTTCTATGGCCACAGTGGCTGTATCTGTGGCCCCGGTGGCAGTGTCCATGACGCAGCCCATGCCCGGCATCACCATGAGTCATGCCACCACCCCGATGGTGTCGTACCCCATCGTGAGTCAAAGCATGAGAATCACCACTCTGCCTCATTAACTGATTAAAGGCAGGACTGTAGCATCCTTAACTGTGATTTTTAACATAGATGGCCTTCTTTTATGTGTGAACTGATGACAGAAGTATTAGACACTTGGACTTCTCCACCAGGGGGCGATATGAAGACTCCCCTCAGTCTGTGTTGTGTGGAAACATTACAAAGACTTTTGTTCCTACAGACTTGACTTACCGGTGAACAGTTTGGTATGAAAGAGATCTTTTCAAACACCTGCACGATAAAATATATGAGGTCATCCATATTGTTTCAACCATTTCTGCAACACTGCTTTGCAGTCCTTGTGGGGACATGAGGATTTTGGAAGCAGTTTGTGTTGACATTGTTGTGGATTCCTCAGGTGTAAATTTACAAAAATAATAACAGCAACTCAACAATGACTCTTGTGTTATCTGTCACTTTGTTTTAATTTTTTTTTATTTCAATTTTTTTATTTTTTTACAGCTGCCCTCTTCAGTTCACATTTACTTGCATATACTCGGGTAAAATGCTCGTGTTTACATCCCATTGCTGGAGTTGTTTGGGTGGAGTCACACTGTGTACACTTGGATATAATACCCTTTGCTTCTCCAGTAGCCTCATATCCGTGTTGCTCTTTAAACAGTGGAGTGTGTGGTGTTTGTGTACCATGGGAATCGTGGCCTGGTGCTTGTGCGGTCTCACCGGATCAAAGGGATCGAGGAGAATGTCCACTCGGCTGTTTTTAAAATAGACTGGAGCAGCAGAACGACCATTGCCCTGGGGTGCTGGTGGGTGAACGACTTGACAGGAAGAAGTGACGTATTTGATATATTATGCATTGTCCCACTGGTACAGTTTAAGATGTAAGTGGAGACTCTCGCTTTTCGGTAACGTAATGCTGCAGTAATGACGACAAATTGGACGAGTGTTTTTCCGCAGTAGCGAAAGAGTCAAAGATGCAGTTTCCTTGCCTCAGAGAGTGGGCGTGGTTTCATCCAGATAACGGGACTGTGTGAGGGGGGAAGACATTCTCTGACACTTTTTCTGGACCCGTGCTTCGTCAGTTAAAACTGCTCCAATTAAACGATAAAGTATTCAAGATGCGACACGGACCGACGGTGAACTAACGGTAACGTTACAAGCGGCGTACAGCGGTGCGTTTAGTTCAAACTGGCGCTAACTGACTGTGGCGTTAGACTAGTAACTTAAACCGTTAAATCCTTTTTTTTTGTTAAACTCTTAAATATTGCAAGTATCCAACGGGAACACATTAGTTATCGTTTTCTAGAGGATACCAGAATGCAAAGTGACAAATCAGAGCCGAGTGAGGCCAAGAGCGCCGAGTGCGCGAGCACAGGCGACCCGGAGAAGAAAGCGCTGAGCGTCGTGGAGGCGGGCGGTCCCAAGCCGAAAGGGATAAGTGCGGTCGCGGTGCTCTGGACGTTCGGGAAATGTCTGGGCGCTTTGCTACCCGTCTACCTGGCCGGTTACTACCGGGTCAGCACCAGCCTGTTGGTGTTCGGGATGATGGTCTACACGGGATGGAAACATGCCCGAGAAGCCAAGGAGAGCCGCCTGAGGTCAGCCATGCAGCTGCTCAACAACGAGGAGGAGTACACGTCCACGACAGTGTCCAAAAGCAAGCGAGGCCTCCCGGCGTGGGTAAGGAAAGACCCTACAACTGACCCATGCTGACCTAGAATAATCCTAAATTACGTATAGCAAGACAAAACGCAGCAGTGACCCTAAACTCGTAATATTACAACATTAAGATATGGGTACCGATAAAATATGCAGTTAAATGAAACACGCAACCAGGTGTGCAAACGTCCCTTTCGGCTAAATTAAGTGCTTTGTTCCCCCAATTATTGCTGCCATGCCAGACAGTTGCCAGATTCTGCTTTCTAGACTAAACTTGTTTGACAGTATAATGATGCAATTGCAACAACCAAAACAGGAACAACACTCAAACCAATGAACTAAAGGTGGCAGGAAGTTGTGCATGAAGAATAATAGCTTTTATTTTGAAGTTGTAGCTACATGAGTATGTACCCAAAATGGAAACGCTGAAACCCACATGGGCCTGTTTTGACGCAGAGCATCTGGCCACACCCAAATAAGGTTCCTGTGGATACTTGTTTTCGTTGAGTGATTTCAGTTCAGCTTGCATAACAAGACCGCATGCCTATACGCCTCATTAAAGTATTTTTAAAAAGGAGCCGTCTGTGGCCACGTGTTCGGATTTTCTTGAGTTTGCACACTCATTTTACAAAAGTTTTGTCCCTCGTGAAAGATAAACCACACACACAACAGCAAGCTGTGCCATTCAACGTTATCTTGCGAGTTGCTGCACTTATCTGCTTTTCTTTTTTCTTTTGGTAATAGTTATACAGTCTAAAACCCGGTGCAAAAAGCACTGGGATAATACCAACGGTGCTATTGATGACATTTCCTGAACTGAATAAGCTACGACTGAATCATTTCCCTATCCTGTTGTCTGTTTAGCGGGCCCCATGCATAATTTAAGTATGTGCACTCATTGTCTTTATTTCCTTCAGGTCAGCTTTCCAGATGTTGAGAAGGTTGAGTGGCTGAATAAGGTAAAAGATCAGTTTCCCTATTTAGCTTCATGTTTTCACTGTTTATACAAAGACACTATTTCCTCCTTTGTTAAGCCCCACAGCAAACACACGTCTGTCTGTTCAGCTGTTCTGCAGACAGCAGGCCCAGTGCCAGGCAAACCCTCTCAACATTTCCATTTCATTTTACAGGCTAGCTCACAGGAAGGAGGAGCTTCCCAGCCCACAAACTTAATAAAACTACAGCCATTGTCCTCCCCCCAGGAAACCCGCGAGCACACAAAAACTTGTTGCTCAGGCTGCATCCCTGCCAGGAGCAGGCAGCTGATGACTCACTCTCCACTTATGCGAGGCTGAAACCAACTCTGTTTTTTTTTTGTTGTTTTTCACAGCACACAAACTGGAAGCTGTGGCATTTGGAAGACCGTTTTTTCAGTGTGGCTTAATGCCAAAGTTTTCTTAAAGAAGTAGTCTCTGGTTGCAGGGATGTACAGTGCATATCATGGTATGCGTCTTACCGATAAGAGCAGCTTATAATAACCACGTCCTTGTTGGCCTGCCTAGGTGCTGCAGCAGGTGTGGCCATTTGTTGGCCAATACCTTGAGAAGCTGCTGGTGGAAACCATTGCTCCATCTATCCGAGCCTCAAGTGCCCACCTCCAAACCCTCAGCTTTACAAAAGTGGATATGGGAAACAAGGTAATGCCATTGATAGCTCAAGTATAATATGACACTGCTGTAAAGATTCACACAAATGATGCATGCTGTTTTTATTGCTGCAGGCCATGAAGGTTGTCGGGATCAAAGCACACACGGAGAATGACAAAGGACAAGTCCTGCTAGATCTGTATATTAGGTGAGTGTTTATCGATTGTTCCTTGGGTTCGGGAACACCATCACCTTGGTACCACACCTTTTTAAAAGTCCCTACTGTCGATGACATTTTGTTCTTCATTGTATCCTCAGCTATGTTGGCAATGTAGAGATCGACGTTGAGGTGAAGAGATACTTCTGCAAAGCTGGAGTCAAAGGAATACAGGTCAGTTTTCTCTTCAAGGTTAACAGTTTTATTCGGTTGAATCACAGTCATTACTACAAAGATGTTGCCTGTCTAAGTGGATAACCGAATTATACAGACAAAGTGCCACTCTGTCAGCGTTTATCCATGTTTTTCCACAAACATCTGTCGTGCTCCTCTGTCCTCAGCTACATGGGATGATGCGGGTGATTTTGGAGCCCCTGATTGGAGATGTGCCCATAGTGGGTGCGGTCACCATGTTTTTCATCCAGCGGCCTGTACGTCCATCTACGTTCACCTCTTTTTGTCCTGTGAACATCGCGTAGCTCGATAGAGTCTCGTATGCTTCTCATGCTATTGATTTCACATCTGTCCTGATTGATTTGCTATATCCAGCACATTCCTCTGTGTTGTCTCTTACCAGAAACTAGACATCAATTGGACTGGAATGACTAATTTGCTGGACATCCCTGGACTGAAGTGAGTCATGCTGAAAATTTCATTTCATTTCAACTTCCATTGGTTTACACATTGGTTTTATAGCCACAACCTTATAATACACCCAACTTCACAATATTTGTATTGATGTTTTACTACACGGTGAATAGTAGGTGATAAAGTCAATACAGCAGTACATTTCCATTAAAATGCTGTTTCTTTGTCTCAGTGTCATGTCTGACAGCATGATTATGGACGCCATTGCCTCCTTCTTGGTGCTGCCCAACCGCCTGGTTGTCCCCCTGGTTCCAGACCTGCTTGTGGCCGAACTACGCTCTCCTTTGCCCAGGGTAAAAGCCTAAAAATGCACCAACAGATAGAGGATGACTATTATATCATTTCCACATCTCATCAACACCAGTACATTACATCTTGGTCCCCCCCCCCCCCCCTTTTTATTTCTAAGGGTGTGGTACGCATCTACCTACTGGAGGCACAGAATCTAGCAGCCCAGGACAGCTACGTGAAAGGGGTTATGGCTGGCTTGTCTGACCCCTATGCCATATTGAGGGTTGGCCCTCAGACCTTCACCTCCAAACACATTGACAACACAGACTCTCCCAAGTGGGAAGAGATTTATGAGGTAAAGAGAATGAAAGGTTTAATGGAAAGCTTCATATTTGTGTCACCATTGCACGGACTCAATCGTGTATCATTTCACTTTGTTCGGAGGGATTCGACTGACAGCGCTAGGAATGCTCATTCTCATTCATGGTCGCATGAGGGCGCAGCCAGCTTCCATACAAATCCCTCTGTCAGTCTTCATGTCCTTGTGTGTGTCTGGTACATCAGGTTATAGTCCATGAAGTGCCTGGTCAAGAGTTGGAGGTGGAGGTATATGACAAAGACACAGACCAGGATGATTTCCTGGGCAGGTACATATGCATATTCATGTCTCTTGTGTGCCGACGTTCAATTTAGCATTGCCACCTTTCACTTGTCATCTTTCCTGGCCAGTTGGAAAAAGTACACCACCTCTTTATGAAGCATGTCTCTGTACTTTTAGAGTTCCACCACCTGCTTTCTATGCTGTAATCCTTGTTGTTTTTAGCGATACATGTTCTTCTTTTTTTTGTGTCTTACACTCCTTCCATATAGGACCAAATTGGATTTGGGCATCGTGAAGAAATCCATAGTCGTCAATGATGTAAGTAACGGCTATTATCGTCTCCGTCACAGTTTGAATTAGCATTTTTTATTTTTTTGAATTGTTAACGTATGCCTGTGGCTGTCTTGCCAGTGGTTCACTTTGAAAGAAACTCCGTCGGGACGGGTTCATTTCAAACTGGAGTGGTTGGCCTTGCTGCCCAGCACCGATCGACTAGAGCAGGTTTGACTCACTCGCACTCATTCAACTAATGCATTGCTCCGATGCATTAACACAAATCCCTTGTACTCTAGAATCACCTGTTTGCAATTCTCCCTCAGATCCTAAAGAGGAATGAAAGCATCGCCAGTAAGACTGCCAACCCACCTTCCTCAGCCATCTTGGTTGTATATCTGGACAAGGCTGAGGCACTTCCTGTGAGTCAAATAGCTCTTCCCTCTCTGCGCAGAGCTGCTTCCTGTGTGTGGTTAAACTGGGGCAGAGCTGTAACTGGCAGCTGTCATGACATTCCACAAAGTTGTTGCCGTGCCCTCCATGTCAGTGTGGCTAACTTTGTCCAAGGCTGTTAAGCGCTCACTTCCTACTGTGTCGATTCACATACAAAAGGGAACAGTAGTGACAGAATCTTTGGAATGAAACTCCGTCTTTGTGGTTTCTGTCGATACAGGCTTATACTTCCTGATTGTACCATGCTGTGTGGTACTTCTTGTCAGTTATTTGTGCTGTTGCTATGGTAATCCTGTGCACACTATTAATCACATCAACCACGCGTTGTCAGGGTGTAGGATAAAGTCTATTTATTGCTCTGCTCTTGGTTACGGTATGCCGTTGTTCACATGCCTTGCTGTCTGTTCATATTTGTCTTAACTGTGTATCTTTTAGATGAAGAAGGGAAATAAAGAGCCCAATCCCATGGTGCAGTTGTCTGTGCAGGACATCACCAGAGAGAGCAAGGTATATCTATTGGAAAAAAAACATTACAATACTATCGATTGCGTTTCATTTATTTCTATTTTATACGCACACTTTATTCTTGTCTTCAGACTTGCTACACAACCGTTAATCCAGAGTGGGAGGAAGCTTTTACCTTCTTCATCCAGGATCCTCGCAAGCAGGACATAGACATTCAGGTAACAGCTGAGCAGATTAGCTTCTCTGCACTGAACTTTGTGTTTGGTGTTCTGATAGCCAAACTTCTTTTGGTCTTATTTTGGCTTTCCTCCATGTTAAATAAACCAGGTGAAGGACGCTGACCGTGTGCAGACATTGGGCAGTCTGACCATCCCGTTGTCCCGCCTGCTGTCCAATTCTAATCTGTCTCTGGACCAGTGGTTCCAGTTGGACAACTCTGGATCTGCCAGTCGCATCTATATCAAAACAGTTCTCAGGGTAAATAGCAACAAGACCTATTCACTAATGCTTCACTGCATTAGACCAATTAATGACCAAAGAGTAACATAAACAAGCACAATATTGGAGGTTATTAATCATAGAATATGATATAATGTATAATGGTGTCCCAACTGTGTATTTTAGCAGTCTCTTCTCTTTTCTTTTGTAACATAGGTCCTGTGGTTAGATGAGGAACGTATCCCATCTGATGTGTCATCTAATCTGGAGTGTGGAATGTCCAGACAGCTGCCCCAGCAGACCTCCCCTCATCCTAGCTTTGCCACAGAGGTAATGGAGGACATTACACTTGTGATTTTGACTTTAGGGTTGTGTTTTCTGAAATTGCGCACATGCTTATTCTAATGTCTTTGCAATTGTTTTTTCAGGGACTGCTTAGAATTCACCTATTGGCAGGACAGAACCTTATTCCGAAAGATAACCTAATGGGAGGCTTGGTAAAAGGCAAGAGTGACCCCTATGTCAAGATTAACATCGGGGGCGAAACATTCACAAGTCAGGTTATCAAGAGTAATCTTAACCCCACGTGGAATGAGATGTATGAGGTAAATAGCACATGGTTATTTATTGAAAGTTAACAGTTTTGTTGAAAAGAAAAAGTGGCCGAAGTTCACATGCATTTGTAAATTGGTTTCAGTCCTTTTACATTTGCAACATTTATTCACCCCTCAGGTGATTCTCACCCAGCTGCCTGGCCAAGACCTGCACATGGAGGTGTTTGATAAAGACATGGACATGAAGGATGACTTCATGGGCAGGTAAAAGAGCTATAAATAATCATATTGTGAAATAAAATCTATGGCTTTAGAGATACATTCTAATCTCACATATCCCAACATGCAGGCTGAAGATCAGTCTGAAGGACATCATCAATTCACAGTTCACTGATCAGGTGGGATCTTCCTTTCCAGACACAGTGCTGCATGTTTAGCCTCAAAGAGTGCGGGTCAGAATAAGCGAACATGAAAGCCTGCCATATCATGGGTCCAACTCCCGTTGGTGCACAGGTCTCCAACTCACTTTGATAAGACCCGTAATCCACTCGATATACATCTGTAACCTTTTTCCTGTGTTCAAATGTTTTCAATTCTTCTCTCAGTGGTACCCGCTCAGTGATGTGAAGTCTGGTCGAGTTCACCTGATACTGGAATGGGTAATGGCAGCCTCAGAGTCAGACAGATTGGACCAGGTTGGTATTCCCAGACTAGACATGGATCGATGGGCCATTTGCTGGTAAAGTTGATCCATACGCACTGGTTCTTTCTGTGTCTACAGGTCCTTCAGTTCTATTCCAGGCAGTCCTACCAAAATAAGGCGGTTCCCTCAGCAGGCCTACTGTTTGTCTTCATGGGGCAAGCGGATGGCTTACCAGTGAGTCTTTTTCTACTGATGTTAAGGGTGATGTCAGGATATGCAGTTATTGTTCAGAATACGCATGCTTCTATTGTTATTGCCTGTTTGTCTCTCTACAGGTTAAGAAGAGCGGTAAGGAGCCAAAAGTGGGAGCAGAGGTTACTCTTGGAGAAATGTCCCGCAAAACAACAGTAAGACTGCAAACTTCATTTTGCTTGGAATTGATATTACTTTGTTTTAAGGTACTTTTGTAAGATTGTAAGATTTGCCATGAGATCTGTCAGTAATATTAACTGTCTCTTGCGTCTCTGTAGGTGTGTGATCGTACCACATCACCTCAGTGGAATGAAGCATTCTGCTTCTTGGTTCGAGACCCCAGAAAAGATATTCTTGTTGCTAAGGTACACTCACTACAGTGCACAATCAAAGTGGAACAGAAAGAGTGTCGGTCATACGATGTAAATAGAGTGGGATATATAAATACCTATGCTAACACCCTGCATCGTGTTTCTCCAGCTCTCCCACAGCTGGACCTTGCCCATTGGTTCCCTGGTGGTTCCTATCAGAGAGCTGCTCTCTGAACCAGAGCTGGTCCTGGACCAGTGGTTCCATTTGGATGGAGCCTCACCTGAGAGTCAGGTTCTTCTGAAGGCTGAACTCAAGGTAGTTGCCCTGTCATTTTCTCTATTTGAATTATTTTAAATATTTTGTAAATGTCCATTAGGTTTCTTTATCTCTATCTCTTTATCACTTTAAGTCCCTTTCTCTCATTTATTTTTCTCTGTATTTTCTATATTTAATTTTTACTCTGTGTAACTATCTGGATCATGTTCTTGTTGCTTCTTTCTTATTTATATGTCTGTATCTTTTATTTCTTTGTCATGAGGCTTTTGAGGCAGTTCGTTCATTTTGTACTTCTACTGATATTGATATATACAATCAAAATTATAATAACAATAATTTTGACTCAACTGCAGATGCTGATTCCCAGCAAATGTCCGGGTACCACTGATAAGGCCATTGTCTCTTCAGCATCAGACCCTTCCCCGGCTCAGAGAAAACAGGAAATAGACACAGTGCTTAGGTGAAATAGTTAACTTAAAAAGTCTGTCCATACTTTCCATTGGCCCTTTCATCACTTACATTTTTGTTTTACTGCTACTCTTTGGGTTTTAGGTCAAGTTCAGTGGACGTTCCTCGTGTGGAGACTATTGCCTCCTCAGTGACCTTACATGAAGATGTTGACGTAAAGGAAACCGCAGCTGTTGTGACTGAAGAGAAGGTGGAAGAACTACCAAGCCCTGCAATAGTACAACCTCCTCATACTTCCCCAGACCTCAGCTTTGCCAGTGAGGTACTATCACAAAATAGTGATCTACAGGAGCAGATACATGCACCACGGCATGACGCAATCACATTTAATACGAAAAAACTAGCAATATACAGTTTCATCATCCCTTCCTGTAGGGGCTGCTGAGAATCATCCTGTTGGAGGCCCAACATCTGGTTGCCAAAGATAACAAGATGGGTGGTATGGTGAAGGGCAAGAGTGACCCTTATGCCAAGATCAATGTTGGAGGAGTTGCGTTTAAGAGTAATGTGATCAAGGAGAATCTCAACCCAGTCTGGAATGAGATGTATGAGGTGTGTATGAAATGACCTGATCTGCTCTGAGCATGATTTCAAATAGGATTGCAATGATACAACTTTTTTATTCAATTAACTGTTTTAACTCTTGTGTTTTTCTAAGGTGGTGCTGAGGCCTCAGGCAGGACAAGAGGTGCAAGTAGAGCTGTATGACAAAGACATGGACAAAGATGACTTCCTGGGCAGGTAAGGGCTAATGTGGATGCTCAAACTGTAGTTATTTCACCATAAGCATAAATTACAGGTATATTTCTGTCTGGTTTGAATTATTGAGAAATCAGCATTTGGTGTTTATCAAGCCATCCTAGTTTTATTTCTTCCGTGTTTACTACCATTTCTTATGTAAACAAACCTTTCACAGCATTGGAAAAATATTTGTAATTTAGATTTAACATTTTAGTGCAATTAAAGTGTCTGACTTCATTTTCACATTCTTTTGCAAAAAAATGTTTTCATTCTGAGCAGATACAAAATCAGTGTGGCAGACATCATCCGTTCCCAGTACACAGACCAGGTCCGTATTGCCTTACAGTATCTTAGTCATTGCTGCGGTGTCATCAATGGCTTTAATTCAGGAAGTGTCCCTCTCTGTTTCAGTGGTACACCCTAAATGACGTGAAGTCTGGACGTGTTCGCCTGATACTGGAGTGGGTACCAGCAGTGTCGCATAATGACACCCTGGACCAAGTTAGTGCAGTTTTTATTATTTGTTTTATCCCCTTATTCACGCATATATCTATCATCATTGTCCATTGTGTTGCCTGTTCTTCCCACATCAGTTCTATTCCATAATGACACCCTGTTCATTTCACCATGCACATCAGTTCTGAGTCATTTGAATGTATTTTTCATGTGTTTCTCTGCTGCAGGTGATGCATGTGCAGTCTCTCCAGTCTTACCAGGACAAGACTGTTCCCTCTGCAGCCCTGCTCTTTGTTTATGTTGACAGAGCACACTCGTTGCCTGTGAGTCCCTTGTAATTTAGTACTGAAGAACACTATAACAGAGTTATAGATGCACAGCCATTTGGAAAGCACATGTTGATGAACAGATGCTCTATTGGCATGAAGTGAAAAACTCCTCTTTAGGATAATGTTTTTGTCTTCACTGGATTAAAAAGTCACTGTTGTTGGACTATGTGATGCAATTATTCAGGAATGTTTCATCTTTTTAAAAGGGAAGTTGACTCTAACGGTTGTTGCCGTAATTACAGGGAGAGAATACAAACTACTCACATAATGTCACATGTATGTTTTTCTGTGTTCAGTTTAAGAAAAGTGGAAAGGAGCCCAAGGCTGGAGCCGAGCTTGTTTTTGGTAAAACAACCTACAAAACCAAGGTATGAGACTGATGATAAAGACATTAAACAAACTCACACTTTTGCTGTACCAGCATAGACTGCAACTAATGAATATTTCTGTCAATCATTAATTGATAAAATGTCATTATGAAGTCCCCATCATAATTTCCAAGAAAACTAACTAGTTTGTTGGCAAATAGTTCAACATTTTATGGGATAGCTGACTAAAGGGTACTATGTTTAAAGTTTGAAAAATGTAGACATTGCCGTCCCCCACTGGTGGTATTGAAAAAGACACACGGCTTGACAGTAATACTTGTCAATACCTTTATGAGGCTGTTTAAAATACCAGTGGCAAGAGAAGAAGAGAAGTAACAACTTAATCAGATTACAATAACTGTATAAACAAAGAACAACCCCTTGCCCAACTTACCCCTCCTCTTTTTCTTTTCTTTTTTAATCTGAAGGTATGTGATCGCTCCAGATCACCTCAGTGGGATGAGGCGTTCCACTTCCTGGTTCGCAACCCTAGAGAGGATATGCTCATAATAAAAGTGAGTATACTCTACAAAAGTAGCTAAAGACCGCTGCGAGTGTCAGGAACATCTCCCGCTCTGACCGGCATTATTCATCCGGCCTTATCTCTGTAGTTGTCGAGCGCATGGGACCAGCCAATGGGATCTATTGTAGTCCCTGTGAGAGAGCTGCTCTCTGAACCACAGCTGGTCCTGGACCAGTGGATGCCTCTGGATGGCGCCTTACCTGAAAGTGAGATCTTACTGAGGGCTGAACTCAAGGTAAGAGAGGACACACACACAGGGCATTGTTACCGTTGTCATGGATACACAGAATAGCCAACAGCAAATGTGGTGTTGACAGGTCCTGAGCTCAAGGATGACTGAGGCTCCACAGCCTTCTGCGACTGGTTCAAAGAAGGACGACACGGTTATTTCCACAGCCAGTGAGGACAAGAAAAGCTCAGAGCTGACAAAAGATGAGTGAGTGTTGTGTGCCTGGTTTAATAATACACATAAAACTCTTCAGACATAAACATGAAATAAAAAATGTAGTGCGTGGCTTTCGGTCAGATGTACAAGCGAATATGCTCCTATAAAAGCTAATATTCTCCGTTGTTAGTCAGGAGTCTGGCTGTGGTGTTTTGTAACAGCGGTGGGTATTTTCAGATCGATTGCAGTGTCCAGCCCGTTTAAATACTCTGAAGACGAAGATGCTGCGGCCTCCGCAGAAGATGCTGCACCAGCTGCCATTCACACTGCGCTTGATACATTCCCTGCTGCTGCTGCAGTGAGTCATAGCGCATTATAGTCAGTTGTTATCATGTTTAACCAGTCTATTTACACCTTCATAACCTTCATGTGATTGTGCTCAGCTGGTGGAGGAGGCAACAGATCCAGAAGAGCATCCCACACAGTCAGACCCGGCAGTTGAAGAAGACTATGAACCGCTGAAGATGCAAACAGCGGGGTGAGCTCCACGTCACAGCAAATAAGAAAATATGAATCTTTTACCCTGAAATGTTGGGTCAAAGATCCATAAATATAATATTTATAATGGACCTAATAAGAAACATGTTTTCATTTCTGCACCGTGTCTGTGTAGCACTGGTTTAGGCAACCTTGCTCAAGCCACAGTGACTCGTCTTCCCACTGACACCCTGGGGCCAGCAGAGGTCACACAAGTTCTTCGACCACACACAACCCCCAGCCAGGACTTTGGTGAAGAGGTGGGTTCGTGCCTTGATTAGCCGAGTGGAACTCTTGTATTTGTTTTAGATTATTTTGTATGATTGTATTATTTGAAACAATAAGAAAACACTTCTGTTCGCAGTGTACAGCAAGGTGCAGCCATCTGGGTTGCTCTTTAACATGTATACAGTAGAGTCACATGACCAAGCTACTATGTTGTGTGTTCAGTGATTCGCCTTATGCTTTGTAACATTTACAGTCTTCTTCCTGCAGGGGCTGCTGAGGATTCACCTGCTGGAGGCCCAGCATCTGGTTGCCAAGGATAACCTGATGGGGGGCATGGTGAAGGGCAAGAGCGACCCCTATGTCAAGATCAACATCGGGGGAGTCACATTTAAAAGTCATGTCATCAAGGAGAATCTGAACCCAACATGGAAGGAAATGTATGAGGTATGAAGTATTCTCAGTTTAAGCTTTGCATATTGTCTGGATTTCAATGCATGGACAGTATTTTGGACAAAAATGTGTTTTGTTTTTAACAGCTGGTTTTGAGTGGGCGCAGCGTTCAGGAGATCAAGTTTGAAGCATTTGATAAGGATTTAGATGCTGATGACTTCCTTGGAAGGTATGTGTCTTATTGTTGGTTAATCAGTCACTTATATAAGTGCTTAAGATAAGAAGTGTAGAATACTGAGTGCACTGATCTGCATGATAAGAATTATTACAGCGATACGCCTCTGACTTTACATCATTTTGCACTGAAAGGCAATCGCCATTCACAGTGGGGTCCAGCAGCTGCCAATCATCAACATAGACTTAATATTTGATGTGGGTGGATTTATATTATGTATATATGTTATATATATATATATATATATATCTTATGACATATTTACAGGAGGGGTATTTACAAATACCTGGAAATGATCTTTATTAATCCAGGGGGTTTATTCATGTTCTTCAGTTTTCATTAAGTTCTATCAATATACACCATAACGTCAACATAGGGAATCTTTGTTTCTGCACGTAAGCCATCTTGTTAATCATTTGCCTGTTTTCATGTTCACAGATTCAGTGTTAAGCTAAATGAGGTCATCAGATCCCAGTACACAGATCAGGTTCGTCAATAACTCATGATCTGTTCTGTGTCATTTGCTTACATCAATGGTGTTGCCCTGTTTCTATAAATGACTCTCTCTCTGTTGTAGTGGTACACTCTGAATGATGTGAAGTCTGGTCGGGTCCACTTGATTCTGGAATGGGTTCCTACAGTATCAAATTCAGTCAGACTTGACCAGGTCGGTTCTTACTTGTGTTTACCGCCCTATCACCCACTGTTTAATCTGATACTCTTTAAACAAGCACTATTTAAGTGTCCATCGCAAGGCAGCCTCCTAGATAATGCTATCTTGTCACATTGCAACACGCAGGACACATTGCACGTTGCAAAATAATCATCTACGTCCTTCCTGGCTTTGCTCCATGTCACAGGTGCTGCAGCTTCAATCTCTCCAGTCTTATCAAAACAAAGCTGTCCCCTCCGCTGCTCTACTTTTTGTCCACTTGGAGAGAGCACATTCATTACCTGTAAGTCCCCTCTAGTTTATTTACATACTAAATGATTTCTCATATGATACAACTTGAATGCCTCTCTCTCCGTTGATAGTTGAAGAAGAGTGGAAAGGAACCCAAAGCAGGAGCTGAACTTGTTTTGGGTGAAACAACCTACAAAACCAAAGTGAGCCTTTTGATGCACGTTGCTCTATTGTCAGTCTGATAGATGCATTGTTTTTGTAACAACTCTATCACATATTTTCATCATCTTTTCAGCTGTGTGAGCGCAGCACCAATCCTCAGTGGAATGAGTGTTTCTACTTCCTGGTCCACGACCCGAAACATCAGATGCTTGTAGTAAAGGCAAGACATTTATTTACATTTACTCTGCATCTCACATTTCACAGCACTAATGTCGTGATTTTTTTAAGTCCCTTTCTTTCTTGCATTGCAGTTGTCCAGTGGTTGGGACCAGCCAATGGGATCACTGGTGATTCCTGTGAAGGAGCTGCTTGCAGAGCCACAACTGGTCCTGGACCAGTGGTTCCATCTGGATGGAGCCGCACCTGAGAGTCAGATCCTGCTGAGGGCTGATCTCAAGGTGACAAACTCATCTGCCCACACACACACACACACACGTGTATAGTAATACATAACAATACATTAACAATGACACTTGTTCTTCCTGTTCAATAGGTTCTACATTCCAAAATGGTGGATATGATCAGTGCAGGGACTCTGCCGTGTGCTGCCTGTGGATCTGGGCAGGTGAAGTTGTCTCTTTCTTACGCCTCGCAGCAGAGACATCTCATCGTCATCGTCCATGCCTGCAGGTGTGCTTCCTCAAATAGTGTGTTTTAGTCGGTCGGTTTTTCCAATTCAGGCTTTATATCAAGTTTATTTCCCAGATATTCATTTATGTTTATAGTAACATTGGAGAAGGTCTATGAACCTCCCTCTTAACAAACAGTGGCGGACATTGTGGATTACAGCTCTAGTTTGCAAAGAGGCAAACACAGTTATTTAAGATATGCGTTCTCTTTCTGTGTGCAGAGGTCTGTTGTCTCAAAGTAAGGACGGAGTAGACAGCTATGTGTCCCTCGTGCTGCTGCCAGACAAAAGCAAGGCCACCAAGAGGAAGACAGCCGTGAAGAAAAGAGACCTCAACCCAGAATACAATGAGAGGTAATTAAATAATTAGGTAATTGTATTATCATTACATTCCTGTGCTGTTTTTTTTTTTAAATCAATCTCCTAAGAGCTTTGTTAGTGTTCACATTGAATCATCTTTGTCGTGTTTTTTTTGTTTTTTTTAAGGTTTGAGTATGATCTGTCTCTGGATGAGACGAGGTTCAAACGCCTCATTGTATCAGTGAAGAACAACTCGGCCTCCTTCAGGAGCCGCGACATTATTGGACAGGTCAGTCTGAGACTTCTAAAGGCTAACAAGTGACCATCAGGGTATCCAAAGAGTGTCGTACCGTATGTGCCTCCTCCACAGCACACATTGAGATCATTTTGTTAAATCCACACTTATACAGATGTGGCCAAGCTGTGCACTAATGCTCGGCTGCTTTGTGATTTTTAACTGTTTTGAAGTGTGTTCCTTATTTTTTAAAATTCTTTCACTCTGAAGTGCACCGAATAGATGCAGAAATACTGCAAATATGACAACACGGATGTATGTACAGCTTGATGTTGACGTGTCATTCCTATTATTTAGGTGCAGATCGAGTTGGCCCAGGTTGACCTGATTTCTGGTGTCACAGAATGGTGAGCAGATTCTGTGTGCAAGTTTGTTAAAGTGATACTCTGATTGACTGGCTGCAAACAAATGCATAGTTTCCTCACTTAAAGAGGACAGGGGCTGTGGTCAGCTTGGATTAATGACAACGCGTGAACTACTCCATAAAGCCCTTGTCGGCTGGCCCTATATGCTCAGTTGAACAATGTTTCACCAAAGTGGCTCAGTACAATGCCTCCTGTGGAGCTTTGAGGAGGACAAAGCAGTGTAGTCAGGTTATTTTGAAGGCACTGTGATGCTTTGTAACATATTGAGTGTATAGTACGTAGGGATACCAGAGAACTTGGTTATAACGCAGGAGAAATTCAAGACGTTTCTGTCGAGTATCTCTTTACTGTGCACCCATCTTCTTCTTTTTCATTGTTACACGATGACCATGAAATTAATTGATTGCTGATGATTTAATTCATAGTCCGTTTTCATTTGTCTTTGTTCCTCTATTTATTCCAGGTTCACCCTGAAAGATGAAGCTGAATAGTCGTTCTGCTCACTAGTGTCAAAGTACAACGATGATGTCACCACTCAACCTGTGCCACTGCTGCAGCTCACAATGATGCCTTCTCCTTCCCACCTCTGCATACAGTACCACAGTACCGTGGCAGCTTTACCTGCATTCACCCGGCTCTCCATGTGTTACCATATAGTATAGAATTGGCCTGCACAGTATATTCACATACATCGATTAGATAAGTTATCTGATGTAGCGAAGTTGACAAGGACAGAGGGAAGGTTCGTATTGAATGAAGGTTGCTTTACAATATGAAGAGATAATCGTTTCAGGATTGAGTGGAGCAAGTGAAGGATGAACAAAGAATGAAGTCATATTTTGTTGTTTTGTTTGTTTTTCTTGGTGCAAGAATGTTTTAGATCTGAGAGTATCTTGTCTGAAGTGCAGTTTTTTGGGTTCTGTTTTATGACAGGCTTACATTGAAGTTATTCTATGTTTCACAGCACCTTGTTATGTTTGTGTTTGAAATTGCTTTTGAAAATCATTTTTATACGATTTTGTTTTTTACAAGACATGTATTAGTTACACCTCCGTCACAATTATATGTTTGATTTTGTGTATATTTGCAAAGATTTTGGATCAGCGCCAATGCTGTTTGTTGAAAGATGGTATGACAAAAATAAAGAGATTTTGCACACCTCACTTTTTTGTTTTTGTGGAACAGTTGTATTAATTGTTTTTAATACATTTAATACCAAGTCTTTTACCGTTTATATTTTTAACCCTTCTTTGTTAAATTGTTTGATCGAGCAAATGAATCTGCTGTGATAGTGGATGACTTCTATATCTATATGACAGATATACTGTGGGTATACTTAGGTGAAAAGATCTTGCCACGATAACTGAATATAGAAAATGAATTTAAAAGGAAAATGATATAGAGAAACTTAAAATGTAGGAGACAGCGATTAAGAATAAATATCCATCCGGCTATATAACTTCAATTTCTTTAAAAGTGTATTCATGTTTTTAATGTTTTTTACTGAACTGTCAGTTGTGTTGAATGCAGATATGTAGGTAGATCGAGTGGATAGGTGCGTTTATTTGTCCCACACTTTTAGATATGCAGCCTCAATGGTTGACATCTGATTCAGACCAACTGAGACACTATATTCTCTGTGCTAGATTGTATTAAAGACCTTTATAGATTTGTTATGAACTTCTTAAAATATATGAAATAAATAAAAAAAGCCATACCTTTTTTTTCTATGGCTCTGGTGTCGAGTCACTCTTCTCGTCTCGCGGAGCTGCGATACTTTCGCTTTCATTAATCAGAAAGAAGCTGCGTGTTAAGCCGAGAGCGAGGTGAACTCATATGCGTCACACAATTCATACTTTAGGTGCTGTACGTATGTTCAAGAAGTTGATGTAAAGTTTGTGACAAATTTAGGAAATACTAAATTGAAGGCGAACGTCGAACCCATCAATCATCTGTTCATGTAATTTGCTCTGTGTTCAAGGAAGAAGACTCAGGCAATGACCAAGAGGAGGCCATGGACGTCAGTACAGCAAACTAATGTTGAACAAAAAGAAAATACGTTTGAAAGACAACTGTTTGGGAGCTGTGGTATTTTTGTGTGAATATTTATAGTGACTGTAAAAAATAGTCATATTCCATTCAATGAACATATTGCATTACAACTAGGTCATCAAAAACACATTACCTTTAATACCATATAAATAACATGACCTCCGTGTCATACGCTGAACATGCACAAACTAAATATGACAAAAAAAGTAATCAATTGGCTTTTTTTCTGTTGACAGTGGTGTCCTTCACTTTTCTATTTACTATTTTTACAATTCTCGAGAGAAAGTTATTTTCAAACCAGACCTACTGTCTTGATCAGTAACAGTAAATTGGGCCAACAACAAAAACAACAAATACCGTGGAGACTGCAAAGTGTTAAATGTCTCAGAAGATGGGAGTGCTGTGATACGTCTTAAACCCGCTCCAGGTATAGTAGGAAAGTTACAAATTAAATATGTATATATGTTATTTTCTTCAATTTTTATATATATATATATGTTATTGTCTTCAATTTTTTGGGAAATATATTAATTTTGTGTTTGTCTTCTTTTTAAGCCCTGAGTGAGCTTCAGAAACTAAGTGGACAACAACTGATGGGAAGAGATGGAAAAACATTCAGAATAATGTCTGTTTCTACACCGCTAAAGGTTAAGACACAAGCACCAGAGGAAGCTTCAGCAAAGCTTCCTCCTTCATCTGTGTCAGAGCAAGATAATGTATGTACTGTGTAGTGAATCTGCAGGAAATGAATTGCATTGAGAATGAAGGCTTTTTACTAAGTTAGGTCATTGTATTTTCTTCAGGAGAAGGTGCAACCTATGGTGCAGCCTAGTGCAGCTTCTGCAGCAGGAGCGGAGCCGTGCACTTGTTCTGTGAACCATTTCTGGTACGTGAACCACATCTACAAGGAGGAAATTAAACGTATAGAGAAAGAGAATGGAGTTAAAATCATGGCAGAAGTTAATGTGACATTTCAAGGAGACCAGAAAGATGGAGACCCACAAAAAGCTCTCTCTGAGTTCACAAGCCTTGTCCAGAAGGACTTGGGTAAATCAGACGTCTCAATCATTCCTCTCAAGGAAGTGAATCCAGAAGAGTGGAAGGACACAGTGACTATCATCCAGAGAAAGGACAACAAGCTTTTGCTGACTGTGTCCTCTGAAGAAATGACCGTATGTGGGCCAAGACAAAGTCAAGATGCCATCAGAAAGTCCTTAACCGCCACAACAAATACCAGCACTTGTTTTGGAGAGTCTACATGGGCGTCTCAAGACACATCACCGAACATTGGCATGAGCATCAAAGACCCTCTTGTCAATGCTGGACTCACCATGGAGGAGCGCCAGTGGAAGCTGGTAACTACTTCCTATGAAGAACAAGTAGCTAAGATCAAAGCTAAGTTTGGTGTGGACTTTAAAGAATCGTACACACGTCAGGGCAAAGTCGAAGTCAAAGCCTGCTCCAAAAAATCTGGAGGGAACGCGTCAATGGAGAGCCACGCTGTCAGAGCTCTTCTTCAGCTGTACCAGAAGATTACCACATCACCTCTGAGCTTCACCCAACAACGTGGTGCCTTTGGGTTGACTGGCTTGCAGTCAGAGGGAGCCTCCGGTGGACCTGGGTTGTATGGACAACGTGGATACAACACTGAAGCAGCCACAGGAGGGGGGGCAACAGCAGGAGACTCAGCAGAAGACGAAAACTGTCCTATATGCATGGACAAATTCACCAACAAGAAACGGCTTAACTGTAAACATGAGTTTTGTGAAGACTGCCTGGCGAAAGCAAGGAACAGCATGGGAGACATATGTCCTGTTTGCAAAGATGTCTTTGGTCTGATAGAAGGAGACCAGCCGGCTGGAACCATGACGAGCTATAATTGTCCGTCATCCCTCCCTGGATTCTCAGGCTGCGGCGCTATACAAATCAACTATGATATTCCAGGTGGAATACAGACGGTAAATGCCTTCATTTAAATATTTTGAGACATTTTGTCAATTAGTTTATTTCTAATATGGTTGTAAGTTATTTTTACTTCTCATTTTCCTTTTGCAGGAAAAGCATTCAAATCCTGGGAAGCGCTATTCTGGTATTCACAGTGCAGCATATCTGCCAAATAACAAAGAGGGCAGAGAAGTGCTGGCACTGTTGAGGAAAGCGTTCGACCAAAAGCTCATTTTCACTGTTGGGACATCCAGAACATCTGGGATGGACAACCAAGTGACCTGGAACGACATTCACCACAAAACCAGCATTACAGGAGGACCACAGTGGTACGTACAGTAGCCAAATCTCTTCTGTCTTTTGAATGTATATTCTTTTTTGACGTCAAGTCTGCTGAAATGTTAACAATGTTATGCATTAACACCTGTACATACTCTGCTTCCACAGTTTTGGGTATCCTGATCCTGGCTACCTGAGCAGAGTCAAAGAGGAGCTGAAGGCTAAAGGCGTCAAGTGAAGACTTTCATACAAACTAGCAGAGGAGAGATGTTTTCACACACAAAAAAAAGTTTTTAATGATTATATAGATCAAGCAATTACTGGAATGCACATATCGTATTTTATGCTGTGTCTCTTCTTCTCTTGTAGTTTTCATATTATCAGTATGGGGTGTTTTGAGGTGTGTCATACAGCATTTACATGTTAAGAGTTAATGATTTAGCAGAATGTATTATCTTCACCTATTAAGCTTAACTTTCTTTGATGAAGGATTTCCTCATTATTTTGTTGATTGATAAAGTTTCTCAACTTATTACAGAATCACAATGACATTTGAATACATACATTGAACTTGATGTCTACAGTACACAATCTGATTTACAATTTATCGAATAAATGATTAAATCAACCCACACTGAGTCATAGTATTCATTACAGTATCAGCATGTTGTGGGAAAAAATACAAAATACGTTGGTTTGTTTTCTGTACAATTTTTTATTTTTATTTGTTTGTAAAGTACTCCAGCAAAAATGAAACATTATTCTCTTTCCAGAAGAAAGTCTGAGCCTCCATGCATCGTGTACTATAAAAGCTGTGTGTCATTCTTCATTCGAAAAAAAACAAGCACGATATATTGTTTTATATTATCTATTTTAAATATTTGTATATGTTCTATATGTGTGTCGAATGAATGGACTATAACTTACATTTCATGGTGCAGCCCTGTGTTGTGACCAATAAATTAACCTTGTAAGAAGAAGTACCTGTGTGTGTGTGTGTGTGTGTGTGTGTGTGTGTGTGTGTGTGTGTGTGTGTGTGTGTGTGTGTGTGTGTGTGTGTGTGTGTGCATGTTTTACCAGTTGGCCACTGAATGTTTTCCTCCACCAGCGTCTCTCTCATGGTACCGTCCATAGCAGCCGTTTCAATCTTGGGATGGTTCCCCCAGTCTGCCCAGTACATTTTTCTAATGACGAACATGTAGAAGCTGCATTTATCTATGCTGTTATCACAATGTCAAATCTTCATTTGCATTCTCGTGATTTTCTACAAGTAGCTATAACGTCACTACTACCATGTGACCGCCCCTCCAGTCTCTAAAGACACACTCACCCTCTCGGTGGGTCTACGACAATGGCATAAGGCTCATCGATCATGCCAGAGATGAGTGTTTTGCGGCGGCGTCCTCCACTTAACTGGGCCACCTTGATGACGTCTCTGCCAGAGTATAGATTTAGTATAGAATGCCATAAAAATATCATACTATAGTAGCAAATGCCATAACAATGTCATGAAACTATCAAAGTAGCTTTTCATAAAGAAAACTCATAGTATGTTAAACCATAAAATGTCATGAAATGTCACAATGTATGTGATGAAAAGTCATAACGTGTTATTCCATAAAAATGTCTTAAAATATGTCATACTATAGTATGTCATACAAAATAACAATGGTAATGGTAAATAGACTTGCATTTGTATAATTGCTTTCTGGTCTTCAGACCAATCAATGCACTTTACAGTACATGTTGTCATTCACCCATTCAGACACTGATGGCACCACGCAAGGTCCCACCTGCCCAAATATCAGTGTGTCACAAGACAGTAAAACTATGGTTTGCAATGAGAACGTGCAGTATGTAATAAAAGGCCATAGTATAGTTTGTTGTAAAAAAGTCATAATATAGTGTGCCATAAAAAACATGTTTAGTACACATGTATGAAAATGTGATGCAAATTCTTGTGTCCTCTGCTTTTCTCCCCACATGAGTGCAGAGTTAATGGACGAAAAGTGAGGATAACGATGTCTTCACTCGCTTCATCCATGTCTTTTTCTTCTACTGTATGAATGTACGAAGGTCACGAGAGGTCATGTCTGCCACACATTCCAAAATAATAAACAACTCATTCAAATTTGTGGTTTTCTGTTCCATAACCCCCTCTTTTATTTACCCAACACACCAGGAGGAAACACACTCAAATACTCCCTTGACCACCTCCGTGGTGGTTGGTGCTCTGTGTGCTCACGCTGAGGACTCAATCCGGGCCTTGGCGCCTTCCTAACCTGGGACTAACCAACCAATCCACCAAAGTCACACCAACTTACAACTATTCTCTCGTGTTTTTGACCTCTTCATTGGGGTTGTTAGACCTAGAAAGTCACTGCACCACATAATGATCAATCCCACAACCTCTAGTCTTTAGACCAGTCTTCTATCAATCAGAGCTGTCTAATCTGACACACTTGACGATTGTTTAATTGTCCATTTGACTTCTTGACTATCTGTGTTGGACCTCAAGATACACCACTCCTCCAGTCTGCAGACCAGTTTTCTATCATCATCAGCTATTTGATCTGGAAGTTAGACCACTGTTTCATAGAGCTTTTGTTTGGCAAGACAGGGGAGCTGTGATTTGATCTTTTCGCTTCTGCCTTTGTTGTAGTTTTCAGCCTTTCTTACTGAGTCATTTCTCTGGTCTAAAATGAGGTGTTCTTTGTTGATCTTGTTCACATAAATGACAACAGATCTACTGAATGCTTTGACGAGAGGAAAGGCAGGATTTGATCTCTCAGTTTCACATCCACTGACCTCTCTAACCTCTCAGCCATTAGTTCCCACCACTCACAAAACTGAAAATGAGCCACTTACCTTTCACGTTGTAAGTGCTTGGGCCACTGCAGAAGTGCAGTTTGTAGCTGTCGCTGGCTATGAAACATGGAATTTATTCTCTGAACATGTCATGCAAATGTGTTGTGTAAGAATTGTAGTTGACGCCTACATTTGCTTATTTAGCTTTTTAAAGCAAAAAATGTCTGACATTTTGTTTTGTAGATTGAACTCTTGGAGTTGTATGTTCATCCAAGTGTTGAGAATGTCCAGACACAGCCCCCTGATTTAAAGTCCATGAACAAAACTGAAGTATGTGTCTTTGTTTCTTCCATTTCATGCTGTAACACTGCTGTTGTGATCCAGTGTTGATTTATTAAAAGTTATAAAAATCAATTGATCAATCAAGTGCTACAGTTAGCAACAATAAGAGACGGAGAAAGATATTTGTTTTATTATAAATTAGTTTATGGGCCAAGATGCAGTCGGATGAGACAAGTCTTCAGTCTGTAACGGAAGATGTGAGTTCCTGCTGTCCTGATGTCAATGGGGAGCTCAGGTTGGAAGAATAAGAATATTGAACTTTATTTATATGTCACTTTTCTTAACAAGGCTACAATGTACCTTTCAGAAAAAAACATCACACAAAACCAAAAACTATTTAAAAAAGGCTTGGCTTGAGTTTTTATTGTCTCTCTTGTGTTTCAGTCTTGTTTATCCTGTAATATTATCTGACCTCACACGGAAAAGTCCGCTGTTGCATCTCTGTGTCGAGGGGCAGAGCCTATAAAGTTGTTTCCGCGGCTCTGGTGTCGAGTCCACATTGTGACGTCACTCTTCTCGTCTCGCGGAGCTGCAATACTTTCGCTTTCATTTATCAGGAAGAAGCTGCGTTTTAAGTGTAGAGGGAGGTGAAGGTAAGTCGACTCATATACGTCATAAAACTCATACTTTAGGTGCTGTATATGTTAAAAAAGTTGATGTAACGTTTGTGACAAAACGTGTGAAAAATGTAGGAAATAGAAAACCGTTGAAGGCGAACTTATAACCCATTAAAGTTAGATTAACGTGCCGTCCGTAAACGAAAGTGGAGTGGAGCGATACAATTCATTTTTAACGTAATGTTGACATTTGGCAGTTTTTGTATGAAGATGCATCAAATAATTCACTGTTGGCTGTTCGAACTGGCAGTGTGACAACACGCACTGCGGTCATCTGTTCATGTTGCTCTGTGTTCAAGCAAGAAGACTCAAAATGTCAGGCAATGACCAAGAGGAGGCCATGGACGTGAGTAGCTGTACAAATAAAAGTTTGAAAGACAACTGGTTAGGGAGCTGTGGTATTTTGTGTGAATATTTACGGTGACTGTGTGAAGTTATAAATGTGATTGTACATGCTGCAGTTGTCTCTTTTATTTGAATACCCTGTAGTGTTCTGAAGGCAGCCAGCAGGAAGCTTCGACATCTGCTGCCGGGTGTGCTGAGGTAGGTGTTTGTGTGAGCCTGTGATGTGTTTAAACGTTCAATAACATTAACTTCAAATCCCGTTTCCTGTTATTATATGTGTGCGGATTGTGGACACGGTGGCGGAGACATTTCCAAGACATGAGCAGTTTTTATACATTATAAACCTGGTGCATGTACGTGTATGTTTGTTCTGTAAAGTGTATGTGAAAGTGAAAGAATGTAAATGAGTCACAGGTTCTATCACAGCCTGTTACTGTTTGCTGTATTAAGGCTGTCCGCTTAGGTCATATTCTATTCAATGAACAGATTGCATTGCAACTAGGTCATCAACATGATGTAAAACTGTTAGGGGTGCAACGGATCACAAACCTCACGGTTCGGTTCGGATCACGGTTCTTGAGTCACGGTTCGGATCAGCAAAGAAAAGGGGAGGAGACAAATATAACTTTGCTTTCCATTTATTCATTAAATAACTTCAAGAACACTGAAAGCAAAGAACTTTGGGCAATATTCTTACATGAAAACTAAAATATTGAAGATGTCCAATTTGAAAAAAAATGAAATAAACAACAAATAAAACAATCAAGAATACTCAATTCTCTTAAGTTTAAGTGTATGTTGATACCCTCGTCCTTTGATCAATATTGAAAGAAAAAAACAGCCAGTGAGCTAGCTTCCACTGTGTCAACTGAACTGAACTGCCCGGCAACAACTTGGGTCTATGTTTACTTCCTGTCAGGTTATGTCATTCAAATACTCTGCAATAATGTTTACCATTACTGTGAAATGGTCTACAACTCTACATTTGTTTTCAAAAAGATTAGAATATCTCCATTGTCTGGGGGGGAGGGTAGACCTTTTTGTGGTGACTGGGATATTGCTGTTGGGCCTCGCTAGCTTCCACTCTGCTGCTTTTGTCAGCACCTGCACCAGGTGTGTGTCTGTGTGGCTCTCTCAGAGGGGGCGTGTCTACAGCACCTGTATGTGTGACTCTCACAGAGGGGGCGTGTCTACAGCACCTGTATGTGACTCTCACAGAGGGGGCGTGTCTACAGCACCTGTATGTGTGACTCTCACAGAGGGGGCGTGTCTACAGCACCTGTATGTGTGACTCTCACAGAGGGGGCGTGTCTACAGCGCCAGACTTTGAATCTCAACTCCTCCGTGACGAAGTGAGCCGTCAGTCTTTTCCTTTCCAGAGAGACCTGGAACGATCTTCATGCTGAAGTGGGTGCGTGAGGGGATTTCGTAGCGTGGCTCAAGCACTTTAACCAGATTTTGAAATTCTTTGTTTTCTACAATGGAGTGTCCCCCGTCGCTGACAGACTGGGATGGTGGCGCTTCATATGTGGGGACATGCCCGATGTTTTGCCGTTGACTTATGTCTTTCTCTTTAAACAACGCCTTCATGCTGCAACGGTTTTGTCCACCACCCTTGCACCGTCATTATCCTCTGCTCGCCGTGACTTTCACCATTCTGCTTTTAACACGCTCCGTTCACGTGAACACACTGCTGCTTTATATCTGTTCACTGACACTCTGCATTGATATTCGGGGACTTGTTACTTGAAAATGAACAGCAGCAGTAGGTACAACTTTATTACACACTGTGATGATTAAACTGTAAAAAAAAAAAAAAAAAAAATATTGATCCTTCACAAGTGATCCGAACCGGGAGGGGTGATCCAAACTGATCCATGATCCGTTACACCACTAATAGCTGTAATGTTAGTTCAGTAAAAAAAATGTCAGGCAATGACCAAGAGGAGGCCATGGACGTGAGTAGCTGTAAAAATAAAAGTTTGAAAGACAACTGGTTAGGGAGCTGTGGTATTTTGTGTGAATATTTACGGTGACTGTGTGAAGTTATACATGTGATTGTACATGCTGCAGTTGTCTCTTTTATTTGAATACCCTGTAGTGTTCTGAAGGCAGCCAGCAGGAAGCTTCGACATCTGCTGACGGGTGTGCTGAGGTAGGTGTTTGTGTGAGCCTGTGATGTGTTTAAACGTTCAATAACATTAACTTCAAATCCAGTTTCCTGTTATTATATGTGTACTGTTTGCTGTATTAAGGCTGTCCGCTTAGATCATATTCTATTCAATGAACAGATTGCATTGCAACTTGGTCATCAACATGATGTATAGCTGTAACGTAATTAAAGCAATGCAAGTTATATTACCATATAAATCTAATACCATATAAATAACATGACCTCAGTGTCATGTGCTGAACATGCACAAACAAAATATGACAAAAAAATAATCGATTGGCTTTTTTTTCTATTGACCTTTACTTTCTGTTTACTATTTTTACAATTCTCGAGAGAAAGTTATTTTCAAACCAGACCTACTGTCTTGATTAGTAATACATTTACATTAACTGTAACATGTTTTCTGGCTCTGATGACTTTCTAATAGAACAAAGAAGAAGTTCAAGTCACTCTCTCAGTCGAGTGGGAAGAGGGTTTTCAACAGCAGAAATGTAAATTTCAACTGGAGACAATTCTTCAGAGTTGGGCCAACAACAAAAACAACAAATACCGTGGAGACTGCAAAGTGTTAAATGTCTCAGAAGATGGGAGTGCTGCGATAAGTCTTAAACCCGCTCCAGGTATAGTAGGAAAGTTACAAATTAAATATGTATATATGTTATTTTCTTCAATTTATATATATATATATATGTTATTGTCTTAAATGTTTTGGGAAATATTAATTTTGTGTTTGTCTTCTTTTTTAGCCCTGAGTGAGCTTCAGAAACTAAGTGGACAACAACTGATGGGAAGAGATGGAAAAACAGTCAAAATAATGTCTGTTTATTTGTCACCGCGAGAGGTTAAGACACCAAAGGAAGCACCAGAGGAAGCTTCAGCAAAGCTTCCTCCTTCATCTGTGTCAGAGCAAGATAATGTATGTACTGTGTAGTGAATCTGCAGGAAATGAATTGCATTGAGAATGAAGGCTTTTTACTAAGTTAGGTCATTGTATTTTCTTCAGGAGAAGGTGCAACCTATGGTGCAGCCTAGTGCAGCTTCTGCAGCAGGAGCGGAGCCGTGCACTTGTTCTGTGAACCATTTCTGGTACGTGAACCACATCTACAAGGAGGAAATTAAACGTATAGAGAAAGAGAATGGAGTTAAAATCATGGCAGAAGTTAATGTGACATTTCAAGGAGACCAGAAAGATGGAGACCCACAAAAAGCTCTCTCTGAGTTCACAAGCCTTGTCCAGAAGGACTTGGGTAAATCAGACGTCTCAATCATTCCTCTCAAGGAAGTGAATCCAGAAGAGTGGAAGGACACAGTGACTATCATCCAGAGAAAGGACAACAAGCTTTTGCTGACTGTGTCCTCTGAAGAAATGACCGTATGTGGGCCAAGACAAAGTCAAGATGCCATCAGAAAGTCCTTAACCGCCACAACAAATACCAGCACTTGTTTTGGAGAGTCTACATGGGCGTCTCAAGACACATCACCGAACATTGGCATGAGCATCAAAGACCCTCTTGTCAATGCTGGACTCACCATGGAGGAGCGCCAGTGGAAGCTGGTAACTACTTCCTATGAAGAACAAGTAGCTAAGATCAAAGCTAAGTTTGGTGTGGACTTTAAAGAATCGTACACACGTCAGGGCAAAGTCGAAGTCAAAGCCTGCTCCAAAAAATCTGGAGGGAACGCGTCAATGGAGAGCCACGCTGTCAGAGCTCTTCTTCAGCTGTACCAGAAGATTACCACATCACCTCTGAGCTTCACCCAACAACGTGGTGCCTTTGGGTTGACTGGCTTGCAGTCAGAGGGAGCCTCCGGTGGACCTGGGTTGTATGGACAACGTGGATACAACACTGAAGCAGCCACAGGAGGGGGGGCAACAGCAGGAGACTCAGCAGAAGACGAAAACTGTCCTATATGCATGGACAAATTCACCAACAAGAAACGGCTTAACTGTAAACATGAGTTTTGTGAAGACTGCCTGGCGAAAGCAAGAGAAAGCATGGGAGACATATGTCCTGTTTGCAAAGATGTCTTTGGTCTGATAGAAGGAGACCAGCCGGCTGGAAACATGACGAGCAATGAAAGTTGGTCATCCCTCCCTGGATTCCCAGGCTGCGGCTCTATACAAATCAACTATGATATTCCAGGTGGAATACAGACGGTAAATGCCTTCATTTAAATATTTTGAGACATTTTGTCAATTAGTTTATTTCTAATATGGTTGTAAGTTATTTTTACTTCTCATTTTCCTTTTGCAGGAAAAGCATTCAAATCCTGGGAAGTACTATTCTGGTATTCACAGTGCAGCATATCTGCCAAATAACAAAGAGGGCAGAGAAGTGCTGGCACTGTTGAGGAAAGCGTTCGACCAAAAGCTCATTTTCACTGTTGGGACATCCAGAACATCTGGGATGGACAACCAAGTGACCTGGAACGACATTCACCACAAAACCAGCATTACAGGAGGACCACAGTGGTACGTACAGTAGCCAAATCTCTTCTGTCTTTTGAATGTATATTCTTTTTTGACATCAAGTCTGCTGAAATGTTAACAATGTTATGCATTAACACCTGTACATACTCTGCTTCCACAGTTTTGGGTATCCTGATCCTGGCTACCTGAGCAGAGTCAAAGAGGAGCTGAAGGCTAAAGGCGTCAAGTGAAGACTTTCATACAAACTAGCAGAGGAGAGATGTTTTCACACACAAAAAAAAGGTTTTTATGATTATATAGATCAAGCAATTACTGGAATGCACATATCGTATTTTATGCTGTGTCTCTTCTTCTCTTGTAGTTTTCATATTATCAGTATGGGGTGTTTTGAGGTGTGTCATACAGCATTTACATGTTAAGAGTTAATGATTTAGCAGAATGTATTATCTTCACCTATTAAGCTTAACTTTCTTTGATGAAGGATTTCCTCATTATTTTGTTGATTGATAAAGTTTCTCAACTTATTACAGAATCACAATGACATTTGAATACATACATTGAACTTTATGTCTACAGTACACAATCTGATTTACAATTTATCGAATAAATGATTAAATCAACCCACACTGAGTCATAGTATTCATTACAGTATCAGCATGTTGTGGGAAAAAACACAAAATACGTTGGTTTGTTTTCTGTACAATTTTTTATTTTTATTTGTTTGTAAAGTACTCCAGCAAAAATTAAACATTATTCTCTTTCCAGAAGAAAGTCTGAGCCTCCATGCATCGTGTACTATAAAAGCTATGTGTCATTCTTCATTCGAAAAAAAACAAGCACGATATATTGTTTTATATTATCTATTTTAAATATTTGTATATGTTCTATATGTGTGTAGAATGAATGGACTATAACTTACATTTCATGGTGCAGCCCTGTGTTGTGACCAATAAATTAACCTTGTAAGAAGAAGTACCTGTGTGTGTGTGTGTGTGTGTGTGTGTGTGTGTGTGTGTGTGTGTGTGTGTGTGTGTGTGTGTGTGTGTGTGTGTGTGTGTGTGTGTGTGTGTGTGTGTGTGCGTGTGCATGTTTTACCAGTTGGCCACTGAATGTTTTCCTCCACCAGCGTCTCTCTCATGGTACCGTCCATAGCAGCCGTTTCAATCTTGGGATGGTTCCCCCAGTCTGCCCAGTACATTTTTCTAATGAGGAACATGTAGAAGCTGCATTTATCTATGCTGTTATCACAATCAAATCTTCATTTGCATTCTCGTGATTTTCTACAAGTAGCTATAACGTCACTACTACCATGTGACCGCCCCTCCAGTCTCCAAAGACACACTCACCCTCTCGGTGGGTCTACGACAATGGCATAAGGCTCATCGATCATGCCAGAGATGAGTGTTTTGCGGCGGCGTCCTCCACTTATCTGGACCACCTTGATGACATCTCTGCCAGAGTATAGATTTAGTATAGAATGCCATAAAAATATCATACTATAGTAGCCAATGCCATAACAATGTCATGAAACTATCAAAGTAGCTTTTCATAAAGAAAACTCATAGTATATTAAACCATAAAATGTCATGAAATGTCACAATGTATGTGATGAAAAGTCATAACGTGTTATTCCATAAAAATGTCTTAAAATATGTCATACAAAATAACAATGGTAATGGTAAATGGACTTGCATTTGTATAATTGCTTTCTGGTCTTCAGACCAATCAATGCACTTTACAGTACATGTCGTCATTCACCCATTCAGACACTGATGGCACCACGCAAGGTCCCACCTGCCCAAATATCAGTGTGTCACAAGACAGCAAAACTATGGTTTGCAATGAGAACGTGTCATAGTACAGTATGTAATAAAAGGTCATAGTATAGTTTGTTGTAAAAAAGTCATAATATAGTGTGCCATAAAAAACATGTTTAGTACACATGTATGAAAATGTGATGCAAATTCTTGTGTCCTCTGCTTTTCTCCCCACATGAGTGCAGAGTTAATGGACGAAAAGTGAGGATAACGATGTCTTCACTCGCTTCATCCATGTCTTTTTCTTCTACTGTATGAATGTACGAAGGTCACGAGAGGTCATGTCTGCCACACATTCCAAAATAATAAACAACTCATTCAAACCTCTAGTCTTTAGACCAGTCTTCTATCAATCAGAGCTGTCTAATCTGACACACTTGACGATTGTTTAATAGTTCATTTGACTTCTTGACTATCTGTGTTGGACCTCAAGATACACCACTCCTCCAGTCTGCAGACCAGTTTTCTATCATCATCAGCTATTTGATCTGGAAGTTAGACCACTGTTTCATAGAGCTTTTGTTTGGCAAGACAGGGGAGCTGTGATTTGATCTTTTCGCTTCTGCCTTTGTTGTAGTTTTCAGCCTTTCTTACTGAGTCATTT
Organism: Melanostigma gelatinosum; assembly: GCF_949748355.1. NCBI lineage: Eukaryota > Metazoa > Chordata > Actinopteri > Perciformes > Zoarcidae > Melanostigma > Melanostigma gelatinosum. Next base: position 12,619,576 of record NC_136636.1, on the reverse strand, counting down.
CTCTGGTCTAAAATTAGGTGTTCTTTGTTGATGTTGTTCACATAAATGACAACAGATCTACTGAATGCTTTGACGAGAGGAAAGGCAGGATTTGATCTCTCAGTTTCACATCCACTGACCTCTCTAACCTCTCAGCCATTAGTTCCCACCACTCACAAAACTGAAAATGAGCCACTTACCTTTCACGTTGTAAGTGCTTGGGCCACTGCAGAAGTGCAGTTTGTAGCTGTCGCTGGCTATGAAACATGGAATTTATTCTCTGAACATGTCATGCAAATGTGTTGTGTAAGAATTGTAGTTGACGCCTACATTTGCTTATTTAGCTTTTTAAAGCAAAAAATGTCTGACATTTTGTTTTGTAGATTGAACTCTTGGAGTTGTATGTTCATCCAAGTGTTGAGAATGTCCAGACACAGCCCCCTGATTTAAAGTCCATGAACAAAACGGAAGTATGTGTCTTTGTTTCTTCCATTTCATGCTGTAACACTGCTGTTGTGATCCAGTGTTGATTTATTAAAAGTTATAAAAATCAATTGATCAATCAAGTGCTACAGTTAGCAACAATAAGAGACGGAGAAAGATATTTTTTGATTATATATTAGTTTATGGGCCAAGATGCAGTCGGATGAGACAAGTCTTCAGTCTGTAACGGAAGATGTGAGTTCCTGCTGTCCTGATGTCAATGGGGAGCTCAGGTTGGAAGAATAAGAATATTGAACTTTATTTATATGTCACTTTTCTTAACAAGGCTACAATGTACCTTTCAGAAAAAAACATCACACAAAACCAAAAACTATTTTCAAAAGGCTTGGCTTGAGTTTTTATTGTCTCTCTTGTGTTTCAGTCTTTTTTATCCTGTAATATTATCTGACCTCACACGGAAAAGTCCGCTGTTGCATCTCTGTGTCGAGGGGCAGAGCCTATAAAGTTGTTTCGGCGGCTCTGGTGTCGAGTCCACATTGTGACGTCACTCTTCTCGTCTCGCGGAGCTGCAATACTTTCGCTTTCATTTATCAGGAAGAAGCTGCGTTTTAAGTGTAGAGGGAGGTGAAGGTAAGTCGACTCATATACGTCATACAACTCATACTTTAGGTGCTGTATATGTTAAAAAAGTTGATGTGACGTTTGTGACAAAACGTGTGAATAATGTAGGAAATAGAAAACCGTTGAAGGCGAACTTATAACCCATTAAAGTTAGATTAACGTGCCGTCCGTAAACGAAAGTGGAGTGGAGCGATACAATTCATTTTTAACGTAATGTTGACATTTGGCAGTTTTTGTATGAAGATGCATCAAATAATTCACTGTTGGCTGTTCGAACTGGCAGTGTGACAACACGCACAGCGGTCATCTGTTCATGTTGCTCTGTGTTCAAGCAAGAAGACTCAAAATGTCAGGCAATGACCAAGAGGAGGCCATGGACGTGAGTAGCTGTACAAATAAAAGTTTGAAAGACAACTGGTTAGGGAGCTGTGGTATTTTGTGTGAATATTTACGGTGACTGTGTGAAGTTATAAATGTGATTGTACATGCTGCAGTTGTCTCTTTTATTTGAATACCCTGTAGTGTTCTGAAGGCAGCCAGCAGGAAGCTTCGACATCTGCTGACGGGTGTGCTGAGGTAGGTGTTTGTGTGAGCCTGTGATGTGTTTAAACGTTCAATAACATTAACTTCAAATCCCGTTTCCTGTTATTATATGTGTGCGGATTGTGGACACGGTGGCGGTGACATTTCCAAGACATGAGCAGTTTTTATACATTATAAACCTGGTGCATGTACGTGTATGCTTGTTCTGTAAAGTGTATGTGAAAGTGAAAGAATGTAAATGAGTCACAGGTTCTATCACAGCCTGTTACTGTTTGCTGTATTAAGGCTGTCCGCTTAGGTCATATTCTATTCAATGAACAGATTGCATTGCAACTAGGTCATCAACATGATGTAAAACTGTTAGGGGTGCAACGGATCACAAACCTCACGGTTCGGTTCGGATCACGGTTCTTGAGTCACGGTTCGGATCAGCAAAGAAAAGGGGAGGAGACAAATATAACTTTGCTTTCCATTTATTAATTAAAGAACTTCAAGAACACTGAAAGCAAAGAACTTTGGGCTATAGTCTTACATGAAAACTAAAATATTGAAGATGTCCAATTTGAAAAAAAAATGAAATAAACAACAAATAAAACAATCAAGAATACTCAATTCTCTTAAGTTTAAGTGTATGTTGATACCCTCGTCCTTTGATCAATATTGAAAGAAAAAAACAGCCAGTGAGCTAGCTTCCACTGTGTCAACTGAACTGAACTGCTCAGCTCAGTTTACTTCCTGTCAGGTTATGTCATTCAAATACTCTGCAATAATGTTTACCATTACTGTGAAATGGTCTACAACTCTACATTTGTTTTCAAAAAGATTAGAATATCTCCATTGTCTGGGGGGGAGGGTAGACCTTTTTGTGGTGACTGGGATATTGCTGTTGGGCCTCTAGCTTCCACTCTGCTGCTTTTGTCAGCAGCTGCACCAGGTGTGTGTCTGTGTAGCTCTCTCAGAGGGGGCGTGTCTACAGCACCTGTATGTGTGGCTCTCTCAGAGGGGGCGTGTCTACAGCACCTGTATGTGTGACTCTCACAGAGGGGGCGTGTCTACAGCACCTGTATGTGTGACTCTCACAGAGGGGGCGTGTCTACAGCACCTGTATGTGTGACTCTCACAGAGGGGGCGTGTCTACAGCACCTGTATGTGTGACTCTCACATAGGGGGCGTGTCTACAGCACCTGTATGTGTGACTCTCACAGAGGGGGCGTGTCTACAGCACCTGTATGTGTGACTCTCACAGAGGGGGCGTGTCTACAGCGCCAGACTTTGAATCTCAACTCCTCCGTGACGAAGTGAGCCGTCAGTCTTTTCCTTTCCAGAGAGACCTGGAACGATCTTCATGCTGAAGTGGGTGCGTGAGGGGATTTCGTAGCGTGGCTCAAGCACTTTAACCAGATTTTGAAATTCTTTGTTTTCCACAATGGAGTGTCCCCCGTCGCTGACAGACTGGGATGGTGGCGCTTCATATGTGTGGACATGCCCGATGTTTTGCCGTTGACTTATGTCTTTCTCTTTAAACAACGCCTTCATGCTGCAACGGTTTTGTCCACCACCCTTGCACCGCCATTATCCTCCGCTCGCCGTGACTTTCACCATTCTGCTTTCAACACGCTCCGTTCACGTGAACACACTGCTGCTTTATATCTGTTCACTGACACTCTGCATTGATATTCGGGGACTTGTTACTTGAAAATGAACAGCAGCAGTAGGTACAACTTTATTACACACTGTGATGATTAAACTGTAAAAAAATAATAATAAAAAAAATATTGATCCTTCACAAGTGATCGGAACCGGGAGGGGTGATCCAAACTGATCCATGATCCGTTACACCACTAATAGCTGTAATGTTAGTTCAGTAAAAAAAATGTCAGGCAATGACCAAGAGGAGGCCATGGACGTGAGTAGCTGTAAAAATAAAAGTTTGAAAGACAACTGGTTAGGGAGCTGTGGTATTTTGTGTGAATATTTACGGTGACTGTGTGAAGTTATACATGTGATTGTACATGCTGCAGTTGTCTCTTTTATTTGAATACCCTGTAGTGTTCTGAAGGCAGCCAGCAGGAAGCTTCGACATCTGCTGACGGGTGTGCTGAGGTAGGTGTTTGTGTGAGCCTGTGATGTGTTTAAATGTTCAATAACATTAACTTCAAATCCAGTTTCCTGTTATTATATGTGTACTGTTTGCTGTATTAAGGCTGTCCGCTTAGATCATATTCTATTCAATGAACAGATTGCATTGCAATTTGGTCATCAACATGATGTATAGCTGTAACGTAATTAAAGCAATGCAAGTTACATTTAAAAAAAACATTACCATATAAATCTAATACCATATAAATAACATGACCTCAGTGTCATGTGCTGAACATGCACAAACAAAATATGACAAAAAAATAATCGATTGGCTTTTTTTTCTATTGACCTTTACTTTCTGTTTACTGTTTTTACAATTCTCGAGAGAAAGTTATTTTCAAACCAGACCTACCGTCTTGATTAGTAATGCATTTACATTAACTGTAACATGTTTTCTGGCTCTGATGACTTTCTAATAGAACAAAGAAGAAGTTCAAGTCACTCTCTCAGTCGAGTGGGCAGAGGGTTTTCAACAGCAGAAATGTAAATTTCAACTGGAGACAATTCTTCAGAGTTGGGCCAACAACAAAAACAACAAATACCGTGGAGACTGCAAAGTGTTAAATGTCTCAGAAGATGGGCGTGCTGTGATACGTCTTAAACCCGCTCCAGGTATAGTAGGAAAGTTACAAATTAAATATGTATATATGTTATTTTCTTCAATTTTTATATATATATATGTTATTGTCTTCAATTTTTTGGGAAATATATTAATTTTGTGTTTGTCTTCTTTTTAAGCCCTGAGTGAGCTTCAGAAACTAAGTGGACAACAACTGATGGGAAGAGATGGAAAAACAGTCAAAATAATGTCTGTTTATTTGTCGCCGCGAGAGGTTAAGACACCAAAGGAAGCACCAGAGGAAGCTTCAGTAAAGCTTCCTCCTTCATCTGTGTCAGAGCAAGATAATGTATGTACTGTGTAGTGAATCTGCAGGAAATGAATTGCATTGAGAATGAAGGCTTTTTACTAAGTTAGGTCATTGTATTTTCTTCAGGAGAAGGTGCAACCTATGGTGCAGCCTAGTGCAGCTTCTGCAGCAGGAGCGGAGCAGTGCACTTGTTCTGTGAACCATTTCTGGTACGTGAACCACATCTACAAGGAGGAAATTAAACGTATAGAGAAAGAGAATGGAGTTAAAATCATGGCAGAAGTTAATGTGACATTTCAAGGAGACCAGAAAGCTGGAGACCCACAAAAAGCTCTCTCTGAGTTCACAAGCCTTGTCCAGAAGGACTTGGGTAAATCAGACGTCTCAATCATTCCTCTCAAGGAAGTGAATCCAGAAGAGTGGAAGGACACAGTGACTATCATCCAGAGAAAGGACAACAAGCTTTTGCTGACTGTGTCCTCTGAAGAAATGACCGTATGTGGGCCAAGACAAAGTCAAGATGCCATCAGAAAGTCCTTAACCGCCACAACAAATACCAGCACTTGTTTTGGAGAGTCTACATGGGCGTCTCAAGACACATCACCGAACATTGGCATGAGCATCAAAGACCCTCTTGTCAATGCTGGACTCACCATGGAGGAGCGCTACTGGAAGCTGATGACTACTTCCTATGAAGAACAAGTAGCTAAGATCAAAGCTAAGTTTGGTGTGGACTTTAAAGAATCGTGCACCCGTCAGGGCAAAGTCAAAGTCAAAGCCTGCTCCAAAAAATCTGGAGGGAACGCGTCAATGGAGAGCCACGCTGTCAGAGCTCTTCTTCAGCTGTACCAGAAGATTAGCACATCACCTCTGAGCTTCACCCAACAACGTGGTGCCTTTGGGTTGACTGGCTTGCAGTCAGAGGGAGCCTCCGGTGGACCTGGGTTGTATGGACAACGTGGATACAACACTGAAGCAGCCACAGGAGGGGGGGCAACAGCAGAAGACGAAAACTGTCCTATATGCATGGACAAATTCACCAACAAGAAACGGCTTAAGTGTAAACATGAGTTTTGTGAAGAATGCCTGGCGAAAGCAAGAGAAAGCATGGGAGACATATGTCCTGTTTGCAAAGATGTCTTTGGTCTGATAGAAGGAGACCAGCCGGCTGGAACCATGACGAGCTATGATTGTCCGTCATCCCTCCCTGGATTCTCAGGCTGCGGCTCTATACAAATCAACTATGATATTCCAGGTGGAATACAGACGGTAAATGCCTTCATTTAAATATTTTGAGACATTTTGACAATTAGTTTATTTCTAATATGGTTGTAAGTTATTTTTACTTCTCGTTTTCCTTCTGCAGGAAAAGCATTCAAATCCTGGGAAGTACTATTCTGGTATTCACAGAACAGCATATCTGCCAAATAACAAAGAGGGCAGAGAAGTGCTGGCACTGTTGAGGAAAGCGTTCGACCAAAAGCTCATTTTCACTGTTGGGACATCCAGAACATCTGGGATGGACAACCAAGTGACCTGGAACGACATTCACCACAAAACCAGCATTACAGGAGGACCACAGTGGTACGTACAGTAGCCAAATCTCTTCTGTCTTTTGAATGTATATTCTTTTTTGACGTCAAGTCTGCTGAAATGTTAACAATGTTATGCATTAACACCTGTACATACTCTGCTTCCACAGTTTTGGGTATCCTGATCCTGGCTACCTGAGCAGAGTCAAAGAGGAGCTGAAGGCTAAAGGCGTCAAGTGAAGACTTTCATACAAACTAGCAGAGGAGAGATGTTTTCACACACAAAAAAAAGTTTTTTATGATTATATAGATCAAGCAATTACTGGAATGCACATATCGTATTTTATGCTGTGTCTCTTCTTCTCTTGCAGTTTTTCATATTATCAGTATGGGGTGTTTTGAGGTGTGTCAGACAGCATTTACATGTTAAGAGTTAATGATTTAGCAGAATGTATTATCTTCACCTATTAAGCTTAACTTTCTTTGATGAAGGATTTCCTCATTATTTTGTTGATTGATAAAGTTTCTCAACTTATTACAGAATCACAATGACATTTGAATACATACATTGAACTTTATGTCTACAGTACACAATCTGCCTAATAAATGATTAAATCAACCCACACTGAGTCATAGTATTCATCACTGTATCAGCACGCATGTTGTGGAATAAAACACAAAGGTTTGTTTTCTGTACAATTCTTTTTAATTTTTATTTATAACAATATCTGTTATTTAGTTTGTAAAGTACTCCAGCAAAAATTAAACATTATTCTCTTTCCAGAAGAAAGTCTGAGCCTCCATGCATCGTGTACTATAAAAGCTATGTGTCATTCTTCATTAGAAAAAAAACAAGGACTAATCAAAAACAATTCTGAAAATGCATGTATGATTTTGCAAAAATGTCCTTTAGGTAAAATGATTGTACTTCTCTCTCAATTAAAGTCAAAACATATACAACAGCGTAAAATATCACTTGCTGACAGGTAAGCAAAAATAAAAACTTGTTATTGTAGTTACGTTAAAGATTGGTGTTACTTTTCACATGCATTAACATATGGCTGACACATTTCTGACAGAAAGCAGCATTTTGAGACAGAGGCTGAGCGTAAAGGACGTGTCAGAGCGACCACAATGGTAGCATTAGCAGCAGCAGGGCACAGAGGAGAGTGAGAGACTAGAAAGAGCTCAAGAAGAGCAGAGAAATGCTAAAGACCAAATGAACATAATGCACTTAAGACTGAGTGATTATAAAACTGTGAACGTACAGACTTTGATCCTCTAAAAGGTAGAGAGATAAATCTACACACAAAGCCAGGCGGATGATATCTGGTCTTTACAAAAAAAATGGACTGAGGAAATAAAAGACAAAGAAAAGACCGATCTTTTCTTTCAATTTGACCATAATTGCAGCCTCCCTTTCCATGTGAAGGACGACTTTTATAAACAGAGAACTACCATCTCCTTACATCTGTAATCTCCACCCACCACTCTGGCTGGAATGTTTAACCCATGACCGACTTCCTCTCTCTCCGACTCCATAATCACACACCAAAAACACCTCTCACCCTCTCACTTCAGCAACACATGAGCTCCACCTGTCATACAATGTGATAAAAACAAACATACCTGTTTTACATCTTACGGTATAAAGCCTGCACTATGCCGTAAAATATGAATTCTGTGCAAGGAACACAATCATTTCATGAACATTGTTCTCTGAGAAGAAATGATGTGGAAATACTGTAGTTGCCATCTGGTATTGACATTTTCCATGTGCTATACACAAACGGTGCTATCGCAAATCTGTCTCACACAATCTTGCTAAGACACTCCAGCAAGACAACATATGTACCGATTTAGAAAACTTTGAGTTTTGCCTTTCCCGCTCAAAGTCAACACAAACAACAAACAGTTGGCACTGGTGAAATGGAACAATGTTTTTTTTCTTCTCTATACAATTCATACAAAAATAAAAAATTAAAATTGCTCCAATGATAGCATCTTTTTTCAGATTTTCTTGTTTCCATTTCATTTTGCACAGAGGTAGTGGCTATTTAGGTAAAGGGTAAGGGACAAAGTGTAAATTAAAAATCTCTCATAGAAAATGTTATTCATTTTTGACCAGAGGAATCTCAAAAGAACAAAATATAATACTGCAATCACATACAAAAGTAGTCCTTCATTTTTGTACATTTTATACAGTGTTCACACTTTTTTTGAATCAATTTTCTCTCACACTTTTTATCGATTTTTTTAAAATTTGTTTTTCTTTAAAAGGCAAGAAGAGGGGTGTGTTTGGAATATTGTGATCCAGGTCAATAGACAATCTATGTCAGGGGGTCCACAAGGGGCTCCTCATCTCCACGTGATAGCAACTCCTTCTTCTCATCTGTGCTGGCCAGAGAGTTGCGGCTGTTGTGTGCTCCCATGTACAGAGTGGCATATACTGGGTTTGTGAAGTTGGTGGGCTGAAAAGGGGTCATCCATTAGATATCATACACACAGTATGAGCAGAGGCTACAGCATTTGTGTATATGTATGCATGCCTGGTATTTCTTTCTACCTTGTCTGGGTCCAGCGTGAAGTCTGCGTCGAGCAGCTCCCCGGCATCGTCATCCGGCTCGCCCTCGTAGATCTTGTAGGCAGGGTTTCCTATCTCAACATTCATGGCCCCGTTGGTCATCCTTTGGTGCTGGAAGCCCTTGGCCCTACACAACATATTACGAGCACAGTCAAACCTTTGTGTCTCATTTCAGGTTATAAGAGCCTAAACAGTGCAAGCAGGGAGACAGCCACATTATGAAGGGAGGGAAGAGGCATCACATGGCTCTCACCACCATCCAGGCTGAGGGAACTAAGCCACAGCACCAACACAAACCCAGCATTCATGTAGCCCATGACAAGATCCAGACACAGAGGACCTGGATACAGGACTGCTAACGTACAGACTATCTTTTAAAGCCACATTAAATCCTCCTAAATATGCTATGAATGTCTGCATTGTCTATGGTAGCTACCTCTAAGTAAATGCTGGATTTTCCACACTGCATTTTCCAATCTTGAGTTTGAAAGAATGCTGTCACACTGTCCATCTCTCACTATGAGAGACACTACCACAATACAAACCACAGCACGGCACAGTAAGTACAATATGGCACAATATGATGGACAACAGCATGACGGATCTACAGCACTGGCTAGTGCTGGCAGATCTATTCAATGCATCTTTTCAATAGATCTGCCCTTGAGCCGCTCTGAAGAGGGCAATTATACAGGAGAGATACTGTAGGAGCGGGATGAGCTACAGCTCCCACGAACATCTGAGAGAATGGCGCGACATTCAACACGGGACCAAACACTGCACAGCAACCAAGACTTATGGGTAAGGGAGAGACGGAGAAAGAGAAAGCATCAGGATGCAGAACTGAATGAGGCTATGAAAGGAATGTGTAACGCTGGCAACCGTTACCGCAAGCGCCTGGAGCCGGTTTTGTTGGGCCGGCTAGACCTGAGGAGCAGAAGAGATGCCATTACAGAGAGGAGAGGACAAGAGTAGACGGAAGCAGGGAAAGAAGGGAAGAGGGAAGAAAGAGGGAGGGATAGAGGGAACACGAAGTCGAAAAGGTCTCAACTGTCTCTTGTTTTAAAATGAGAGAGTGTTACTCACCCTCTCATCCTTCTTCTATACCAGAACAACGCTCCTGCAGCCAGCAGAACCAGCAGCAACAGCAGCAGCACAGGGATCACTATGGAGGCTGTTCCTATGTGCACACACACACACACACATAAGAATAGTGCATGGAGAATTGTATCACATTCAATGAACTTCTATTATACGGTACTTCTAGTAAATTAAATGTCGACTTACGTCCACCTGAACCTGAGGCACTGCCACTGGTGGCTACGGACTCACAGCGATGCCCTGCCCAGCCAGGTGAACATCTAAACACACAAGAAGAGAGGAAATAGACTAATTGTGCACACTCTGCTTGTATGCAATAGTGCACCTGAGCTATTCAGACTCGGCTCCTTACCTGCACTCTGGAAGGCGGGTGCTGGAGTTAATAGAGCACTGGCCATTTGCACAGTACTCATTCGTGTCACATGTGTAACAGCTGGGCTGGACTCTTCCATTTGCGCAGCTGTAGAAGACAGAACAAATTGTGAGTAGCAAAGACAAAGACATCTTTGCATGTGCACGTCTGTTTGTGTTGAGTAAATGATATGTCTTACCGGCAGGTGAAGTCCCCTGAAGATGTGAAACCATTGCTGGGGATACACTCGCCGTCACGACAATAGTGACACTTGTCAATCTCACATGTGCTGCCAGTGTACTGAGGCAGACAGCGGCACATTTTGGAGCCATTTTCACTCTGTAGACATGTACCTTTGTTCAGGCAGTGGCCTTCACAGCTTCCTGCTCACACACACACACATAAACATGTTAGTGCACCGCTCACCAACCACATCATAATCCATCAGAGGTATTGCGAATGCAAAAAAAGTACTTGAACATTTGTAAACTTGCATGTCGGCTAGATAGTAGGAACACTCACTGTACTGGCACTGGTTGCCCAGGAAGGAAAGGGGGCAGCGGCAGGTTGGCTGGTTTCCGGCGCTGACGGTACAATTGCCTCCATTTTTGCAGTAATCCTTACAGGTGTGCAGGTTACAGTTTGGCCCT